>NC_142682.1:15708247-15940747 GCF_964200805.1 Pocillopora damicornis
ACAAAATGACCCCAAACATTGAGACATATTCAAAGTATATTCAGTTATTCATAAATGTCACACAAATCGTTTTCACGCATACAGAACTTTCCATCACGTGACTGAAATGTTCCGCTTTTCTACTCAGGGTCTGAAGAAATCATGTTGAGAGACGTCAGCGCAGACGTTTTTGAAGAACTTGGTTTTTTACTAAATCCTTCTTCATTTAAAAGTTGGAAAATTCTGGCCGGTAAGCTTGGCTACACCCTCAGCCATGTAACAAATTTCAAATTGTGTCCAATGAACAGCACTCAAATGCTGCTTCAGGATTGGTCCCATCGTGGAGATGCTACAGTTCTGAAGTTGTACCAGACCCTCATGGATATAGGACGCGAAGATGCAGCCCAGAAACTGAAGAGGATTTTATTTCCTTCTCGTGGTACATTGTAGATCTTGTAGACGTGAAAGTTTTGTTTGCCTACTATGACGATGTGAGTTATCTCCTGATAAACGGAACTAGGATTTTTCTTAGGGCATGTGCAGATTTTCAAATCCATCCTAATTAGCCGCCTCTACCACAAGAATCTACTGTCTGCTATTGTTATTTTATTGAATTGTTTGAAATAATTAGTTTAGAAAAACAAGAAGAGTTAAAGACTTGAGATAATAGCCCTTTTACTAGTAGAGCTAAATTTCTCATTTTACGTTTTATTGTTTTTCCTCCAGCAATGTTATAAATAATGAGAAATATTAAGAAATATTAAGGCACGCACGCACGCGTGTGCTTGCGCTCAGGTAGCCGATAGTGAAACTAAGGCCCAAAGAATGGGGCGCTTTCTTGGTTTAGGTTTGTTGCTAGAGCAACGTTTGGAGATGACAGTGTCGAGGCCAACCTCGTTGTCAGGGCGCTTTTCCTCTCAAATGAAGAGGGGTGACCCCTCCTCTTTTTTTAAATTGAGACTGAAATGGGTGCATGTTTTGTCAAACCTTTTAACGAAAAGAAAAGAACTAAGAAATTTAAGGTGGCTAGAGTTTCATTTGTTTGTTGTATAGTCTAATTTTATGATGTTATATAACTTTGTTTTTGTGATTAGAGTTACCTGTTCAGGAGAAAATCATCTGCCGCCAATCCTTGATGCTACAGCGACTTTGTAGAATATTTGCTTATTTCGAATAAGGCCATTGTTTGGAGCAGCGGCCGCAGTTGAATTTTCCATGGGTTTGAGTACAGGTTTAGGTCGATAAGATATACATAGAGCGTTTAGAACAAAGAACTTGTTGACATCTCATTAATTTGAATCATGCTCTTTCGGAGCTGCATTTAGGCATTTACTAGACGGAAAACCTGTCTAGATTTCAGGTATTCAACAAGGAAACAACTGCTTTCATTTATGGAAGGGATTTTCGCTCCTATTTATAAAGTTGACCGAAGACGGTTAACAAGCTCAAGTTACAGGATGTGGCATTCGCACGTCCTGCACTAATGCGTTTCAACAACAAACGCTGGTTTATGTTTGCGGTCGATTGATTTTCCCCTTTTAGACATAGTGGAAAGATTATGCCCACTATCTTTGCTGACTCAGCATTAATGATGATAAAAGGAAACTCAAGATTTTGAAAGAAAACATCGATCTTGATATTTTTAGTTTTTCCTCCAAGTCGTTTGTTGAGGGGTTAAAGCTTTCATGATTTCTCTTGACGGGTTCGTCTTGGGCCCCGAAATGATCTCAACAATCATAATTCTCATCTATCGGTTTACCATTTGAAAAAACATGAAGGAGATAGCCGATGAATATAACCTTAGTTGCGGTTTGAATTTATTTTTAATAAGGGGAAAAATGTCGGTACATTGACAGCCGACATCCGACAACAGACTATCGACAACCGACCGCTTCATATAAGTTCAACTTTAATTGTTTGTTCAATTCCTAGATGGACGATGCCAGTGATACAGACCGTTTTTATCAACATTATTTCGACACCAGCGCTAATTTTTAGATTTTTTGTGTTAGGATTTTAGTGCAACATTTCGAACAGTAGATAAAATGCCTCCAAAATCTGAAAATTTGCCAAAGAATGGATTCTTATGTCCAAAGTACACTGGGAATTCGGGAAACCGCTTACTTGACAACTGGGAATTGCTCAATGCCGAAAGCACTTGAGATCAACCATGTGACCGTCGACATTCCCTATTATAGCTTGATCTAAGCTGATAGCATTTCCTTCCTACCGCGTGGCCAGATCAGGCGTCGAAAAGACTTCTGTAACTTTAAACATTCGGTATTCAATCCTGAGATTGCAACAGGAGGCTGTTTAGAAGGTATTCATGTACACAATTTTTTGTTTGCTGTTTTTTTCCTGTATGTTTCGGGGTAGTTTGGTACAATGACGTTTTATGGTTATCAATAATTTCAGGCTGAATGTTACCGCCTATACGTAGACGAAAACGTCGCATTTACATTTACTGAGCATGGAAATCTATGGTTTCTGAGCGTTATCAATCAGAAATGTTGGCTAAATGATGATTCACTATTTAAAGCGGTTCAGTTTTCACATTTAACACAATGCCGTGGCTGGTTCCTAATTTTTGCTAAATTTCCTGAGTTATGATATCTAGTTAGCAGCGCAATATTAGATAACAATGACGAAGCCATTAGTAAACATAGCCATCGGGCTGATATGGTAATTATCTTGAACTTGTCACTTCCCGCCAGGCGAGATCCACCGTTCTATTTCGCTGATAGTTTTATTCTTCACCTTCTCAGATTTAGCGAGACGAGTCGTTATTTTTTATTTACATTTTAAATTCTTATGCTCTGAAATAAGCCAAGGTCACAACCGCTTGACAAAAGCTTACCAAGCAATATTTTTATTTTGTTTTCAGTCGAATAATTTCTTAACCGCTCAGGTTTTATCATGAGTTCCTTTTACACGCGATGAGGTCTAATCTTAAGAGTACTTCAGTTATTTCATTCAGGATGTTAAAACACGTCCCCTCGATTAACTATGCACGAAAAGAGATATACTGTTTTGACATCTAAGAGATCATATGACTGAACATACTTCACACAAAAAAAACCCACGGAAATGAGACATAATTAGCTTCTCTGATATTTACCGAACATTCAGTTAAACTGTCAATTTTTGTTTCCAATATGTAATTGAAACATCCCTAAAAGTTCGTACGTTGAATGCTCTACAACAATCGTGATGTTTATTTTCTGCTTTACACACACAATCGGTGACAGTCTTTAGAATAATCGAGAGTTTAATTGTTCCGTTCTTTTGATAGGTTTCAAAACTCGGCAGAAATTAATCACCCGCAACAAATTTTCGAACGATCACGTGACGGTCAGAATAGAATCACTTCTCACTAAAAGACCTCTACTTGTCCGACCGTATCAGTTACGATATATATAAAAAACTTAAAGAGACCGCCACGGAATATGTCATAGTTCTTCATTTTATAGAAAAAGAGACAAAAAGAAAGGGAAAAAAAAAAAAAAAAAAACACGCGCGAGCGTGAAAAGAGTGTCTCGACAATACCTTTGCTCGGCAGGTATTCTTGGTTTTCACGTGACGTCACAGCATATGCAAATTAGGCGTCCGCCATATTGGTGTCGCAAAAGCTTATTAGCATATGTCAAAATGCAGTGTTTTGGTGCATGATTCTTTAAAAGTATGTCGCGTGATTTGGACAAAATTTCTGAAAACATCAAAAAGGAAGAAAAAAAGGAAGATATTTGCAATATACCTTTAAGCGACTATGTTAAAAGACTAGAGCCACATGTTAAACAAAGGTATTTAGAAAAAATATCACTCGTGGGGATCGATCCCGCTACATTGATCAACGCAAAGTTAGATCCACAATGTTTACCACCCATAGAAGCTACAGATCTCCTGTGCTATTTGGTTATCGATACGAGTTATTACACAAAGAAACAGTTCAAAGCTTTCAAAAGCTTGGAGGCCTACAATCAGATGGTGTCGGGTTTTATTTCCAGTGTTGAAGGCAAAGTCATCGGTGAAAAATTCGTGGTGATCGGAAAGGTGAGACATTCTCAACGAATGAATGAGCGACCATTTGCAGTTTGGATTATTACTAATAAGGAGGGAACCGTGTTATCAGCCCACTGCCTTGGTTGTAAAGCTGGACTAGCTGAGACTTGCTCACATATTGCAAGTATTTTATTTCATATCGAAGCTTCAACGAGAATTAATGAAACGCTGGCATGTACGCAAGTAAAGTGCACGTGGTTGTTACCGACATATGTGAGTGAGGTTCCTTATGCTAGGGTCAAAGATATCAACTTCAAGTCGGCGAAAAAGTTGAAAGATAACTTAGATGCCTGTATTGAGGGACTATCAGAAAACTCTCCACCTTGCACTACAAAGAAAGCTAAGGTCTCGACAGAACGGGTTACATCTGGAGGAACTGAGCTTAAACATTTGCTTGCCAAAATAAATGAGTGCAAGTTCAAACCTGTTGCCTTAAGCTTGATTGAACCCTATTCTGAACAGTTTATCATGAAAAGTAGAAGTATCCCAACCATTTCTGACCTTTTTGATCCATGTAATTTTGACTTGTCATATCCAGAACTCCTAGAAAAGTGTGAAAATATTGATCTGACTATTTCAGAATCACAGGTAGAATTAATTGAGCAAGACACCAGGGAACAGGCTAAAGAAAATGCATTTTTCAGGCACAGAGCTGGGCGCATTGGTGCATCTCTGAGTTGGGCAGTAGCTCATACTAACCCTGCTATGCCATCACAATCCTTAATTAAGTCCATCTCATATACTGATCTGTTCAAAGTTACTACTAAAGCAATCAGTCATGGCCGTAAGAATGAGAGTGCTGCAGTGAATGCTTATACCAAGACTATGCTAGAGACTCACAGAGATCTGAAAGTTGAACAATGTGGTATGATAGTGGATAAACAGCACCCCTGGATAAATGCTACTCCAGATTTTTTGGTATCATGTTCATGCTGTGGGAATGGTTGTGGAGAAGTCAAATGCCCTTACAACATTGAAAACTGTGACCTTGAAAGTTATGTGGAAAAGAAGAATTCATGTCTTGAAAAGGTCAATGGAAAGGTACAGCTCAAGAGAAATCACCAGTACTTTTTTCAAGTACAGCAACAGTTGTTTATCACAGACTCTCAGTATTGTGACTTTGTTGTGTGCTCTTTTGACAATAACAATCAAACAAGGTTTTTCTTGGAGAGAATTTACAAGGACATTTCACACTGGGAATCAGTTCTTCCAAAACTCACCAAAGTGTGGAGATCTTGTATCCTACCTGAAATCTTAGGAAGATGGTACACCAGGAAGCATGAAATTGCTGCACCTGTACCAGCAGGTGATATAAAGCCTGTTTGCTACTGCAGAAAACCCAAACCAGAAGAAAGCACAGTGCCTTGTCAAAACCCCAAGTGCCCATTCATTGAGTTTCACCTCTCATGTTTAGGGATATCTGATCCCTTACCCAAAGTATAGTACTGTCCAAGCTGCCAGTTACTTCCAGAATGTAAGAAAGCCAAGAGAGTTACTAAGATCAAGCCTGATTATCAAAAGAACCCTGATTTCGATGAAGCAATGAAATTACAGTCCATTTGTGTTTGCAAAGCTAAACCTGTTGTAGGGGAAAAGCTGCTGAAATGTCATAGTCAATGTCAGAGTGGGAGATTTTTCCATCTGAAATGTCTAAACTACAAGAGGATGCCCAATAACAGCAAGCTATATTGGGTCTGCAAAAATTGCAAAGTGAAGAAAAAACCTGCAGACAAGTCTTCATTAACTATCCCTACCACATGTTCTTCTTATACCACCAGTACTACATGTACTGTCAATAATCCATCAGCTTCAGTTGTGTCTGGAACTGAATATGAAAGTGACAAGGACATAGAAATACCCTGTGTGACTGAAAGCAGAACAGCTTCTGAATCTTTTGAAGATCTACATGAAAATGAGTCAAATAAATACTGTACTGGAGATGAATATGAAAGTGATGAGGACTTAGAAATAATCTGTGTGACTAAAGGTGTAGCTAACAGAATTGCATCTTTTGGAGATCTAGATGAGCATGACTATGACATAATCTCATCTCCTGATGGCTGGTTGGATTGCAAAATAATACAGGCAGCACAAATATGCATCAAGAAAGTAAATCCTCTCATTGAGGGTTTTCAAAGACCAACTCTTGGAAGAGTAAGGAACTTTGACATAATGACCAGTGACTTTGTTCAAATCTTACATACGGGTAATTCACATTGGGTGTGCATTAGTTCTATTGGTTGCACATCAGGATGTGTTAATTTGTACGACAGTCTGTACAATGACATTATTGATGATGAAGTTGAGTAGCAAGTTAAAGATCTGCTACCAGATAACTTTGTTGGCATTGAAGTTGTACCAGTGCAGCAACAAATGAATGGCAGTGACTGTGGCGTTTTTGCTGTAGCATTTGCAACATGCCTTGTGTTTGAACTCAACCCTTCAGAGTTTATGTTTGACATCCCAAGAATGAGACCACATTTACTTGAATGTTTGAGAGCTGGTGAAATCAAAGTTTTTCCACATTTTTGAATACATTTTACACTAAAAATGTTGTTTTGTTGTTTCATGCTAATCTCAAGAGTAGCAGTCATTAAAAAAAAAAATCCAAGAAGAATAATGAACTCAAGCTATTTTAAGCAGCTGTGCTCAATAAACAGTCCTTACTGCCCCCTGAAAACATAATTTATATTTTAATTCATATAATTTTTGTAAATATATATACACAGCACAAATAAAATGTTGTCATTGTTGTCGATCCTTCTTGTAATGGAAGTATATTTTTTTAAATTATTAATGTTACACAGTGCTCATTCCCAGTCACTTGCTCTCTTTTCATAGGGTTATAATATTTCTTAAATTATACACAGATTCTCCACCCCATCATATCATTTCATTAGCTACAATATATGACTATAATAGTACTGTATGAAATATGGAGCTAATCAAATGGTACAATGGGTGGACACAGGTTTACAAGAGCTGAACATACTTTAATAATTCTGTCAATAATTGGTACTTCATCCTGTCCATTGTCATTGTTCAAGAAATCAGTGGGAAGAGTGCTTTGAAGAATAGTATACTTGCGACGCAGCAAACCAATCACCCTCTCAACATGTATCCGTACACTTGCTAGAGCTCTTGTTTTTTCCACAGCAATAGGATCCAGCTGTTCCCTCCCTTTTGTGTAGGCTGGTATCACAAGTCTTGCCTGTTTGAGAGCAACACTTTCTGTGATTGTGAAACCCCGGTCTGCCATAACCATGTCACCTGGCAAAAGTTTTTCAAGAATGCCACAGTTTTCTGTCAAGAACTTATCAAAGGTACGTCCTCCCCATGCCTCTGACACAAAGGAAATAGCTCCTTGGGGAGAAATACCAATCAGTACTTTGATAGTATTGTGATGCTTGTAGGATGAAAATGTCTGAGCTCGAGCTAACAAGTTTGTAGGCTTATCAATAAAAATCTCAAAACAGTCAATAACAACAGTGACTTTGGTTCCAAAGGCTTGTTGGAAACAAAGAGGCATTGTCTTCCATAGCTGGTGTCTTTCAGGCCAGTAAATAAGTGGGGACAAATGCTGATCCATCACTGGTAACCATGATGAAAATATTCTTGATATTGTTGTCACAGATACTTGAAAACGATAGGCTAAGTCTTGATAAGGCATATTCAGTCTCAGTTTCATCAACACGATAATCATTTCCTGGAAAAGGCTAAGTTTTTGGGTTCTTCGTTTGATGTGGGGTGACACAAAGTCAAGGACGGTCATTAAGATATCCATTGAAGGCAGTCCAGAATAAAAGCGAACTTTTTCATCAGAATCAAAAAAATCTCGATCAATTGGCTTATAGGGTTCTTTGAAAAGGTATTCAAACTCTTCGGTTTGAGTCATAGCTTCAGATACATCAACTTGGGTTTGAGTTGAACTGTCAACGAGAGTTGAGCAAGTGTGGTCTTGAAATGCGCAATCGTGATCAAAAATATCCTCAGAAGAATCAATTTCCTTGGAAGATCCTTCTTTAGGATCACTGAAATCCACATCACGGACGGGAAGGCCACTGACATCGATTTTCTTTCGTTTCTCAGCTGCCTCGCGTTCTTGACGCTCGAGTGATCTTTTGCGGCGTTCCTTCGCTCGTTTAGCTCTTGCCTCTTTAATGTCGTGGTTTTCCTGTTGATATTTTGTCTTCCCGAGATTCAAAGTAGGAACCCAGTCGACGTTGTACTTATCCCAGGGTTTTGCAGATTGCCCTGACACGAAATGTCGTCCACAGACTCTTTCATTACTGAGGACATCCTTCGAAGTGATGTCGTCGCGGCTAATGGCGGCGATCAATCTTTCTCTTCGTTCTCTGCTTAGCTCTTCTGCTTTTTCTCCTTGGTTAGTGACTACAACTGGAATCCTATAAAACCCTATACCTTTCGTCTTTCCACTATTATGAAAACAATCAACCATAATACAGTGAACCATGATGAAGAATATTTCTAAAGCTTTGATAACACGCGAAATGTTTGAATAATACGACACCAATATGGCGGCGTAGCAACCGTTGTCAAGGTATAGGTCACGTGGGTGAAAACCAAGAATTGTATTGATGTTACCGTAAACATTTCCATTTCGAATTCAAATGCTCACAAGATCTTGCATAGATAATGTGCCGTTCTAATCTTTCGTCAACTCCCCAATAACAAGGAAATATTACATGTAAAACGTTTCAGAAATTAGTCTTCTGAGGCGTAACTCCGGCTACACATCATTCTGTCGAAAACCTGAAAAAGCTGTACCACGCTTCCAAATCAAGTTACAGTTTATTCAATTGATTTTATGATTCTATTACAACGCTTCGGTTAACTCCCACTCACAGCTCTTAGCTTATTTGAAAGAGACACTAAAAACGTGAGGCAGCAGGCACGTGGAACAAGGCCATATATGGGCTTTAAAAAAATAAATAAAACGTGACAGATAAATGCTATGTAGCAGACAAACTAAATCACTCACAAGTGTCAATCAAATTAAGTCGAATTAACGTATCGTAAAAGTTCCAACAACTCTTATAGTGATTATTACTTCACTTATGCTGCGCTAATGCTCCCTTGGGTCCTTGACATTGCTTATGACAAAAACCGAGAATCACTCAACATGATAGCTCTTTTTTTAAGCATTTGTTTTTCTGCTTGTGTGGAGGATTAATTTGCATGTTATAACATGCAAATTAGCAAATTGGGCCAGCTTAAATAAATCTTTGAAAATTTAAAATATGTGAAGTCATTACGCCTTGAATGGGGAAGAAAAAAGTCAAGTCTGCGATCATTTTAAAAGTATTCTCTGCGTCTCTTATTAGACTCGGAAAATTAGTTTCATTTTTATATCTTCCGCTAACTTAGTTTTTACTTATTAAATACACGGTCAGTAACCTTCAAGCTTGATGCTTTATAGGATTAATGGAGTTGATTAACAATTACGATGTTTATGATGATTGATGATGATATTTGTTTGGGTCGAAATTCTTTCTTTTCGTTCATAAGCGGAACAAGAGAAGCGAGCCGGCAAGGGCGATAATTCTTGTTTTATACACATGCTGTACCTTTCAATGGCTTAGCTCTCCTCTGGGTTCTTTGTAAATCAGTGGTTGAGCATCCAAGCGGGAAATCGGAAGGTTGAATGATCGATACTCAAAAATTCAGAAGTTTTCTTTGTCTCTCGCTCGGATAACATCTTTTTCCAAGACTTGCTTCTTTAGGTGCAAGACAAACATGAGGAGGGGAGGGAGAGGGTGAGTTCACTCCGTCACAGTATGATCACGCATGGACTATAGGAGAACGGAATCAGTTCAAAAGAGTTACAACTGCTCAAAAATATAAAAATCTGGCATCTTTCTAATCATTTTTATCGATGAATAACTTAACGGATATTACACACACACACACAAATATGTTTTCGTTTGAGAAGCTAAGATGTTTTCAGACAGAACCAAGGAAAGCGACGTTTAGGCCTAAAGCGAAAAGAAAAAACGTTTCCATTGTTATTTTCATCAACAGATCTAGGATTATTGTGTTGTCCACACCTTTTAAAAGAATAAGCAATAAATGACACAGCTGCGGATAAGTAAATTTTTTTTCATTTTGAGGCGGTGCTTGGTAATTATTTGCAAGTTTACAGCTCGCTCTCCATTTTTATTTCCGGTTTCACTAATAAGTTAGTGTAATATTTGACCCGCGAGTCTGGCGCGCGTAACAGAGTGAGTTAATGTCTGGTTTTGCCTGCCATGAAGAACTACTCGTCACGCTTTTGTATACATTAACCCTTTACCTCCCAAGATCTCATTAGTAATTCTCCTTACTGTCTGCCATATAGTTCTTGTGATGTTAGTTTGGAGAATTTAGTATTGGATCAACTAATAATCTCCTAATCAAAATTTTCCTTTATTCTCATCACTTATCTGCTTGATATTGTACTGATATTGTAAGGAGAAATTCAGTCTTGGTCACTCATGGGAGTAAAAGGGTTAAACACAAAAAGGCGAGATCCTTTGTTCCTCTAAAATTCTAACGCATTCTTAGCTTCTCCCCTAAAACTACGAGTCGCTCTGCCAGATATGTTTTATGTATATTATATATATAAACATATATATATTTTATTTCGATATATTCGAACGTGATAGAACACCGAAGCATGAAAATCAGTCTTGCCACAGCATGAAATCGCAAATTTACGCATCTTTAACTCCTGCGTAAATTGGCGATTTCATGCTTAGCGTTCTCTAGGATCACGAGGAAATAACTCTCGCACGTTTCGTAGTAAAATATACCAGCCGGGAGGCTCTTGCATGTATGCAATACTGTTAATGAAATCGTTAGCTACAGGTTCCAGTTCCCTCACTGTATTTGTATCATATATTCCTTCACTCTATTTCCTTTTAAGCACTTTCATCCCTCATTTGTTGAGATTTTTTTATTGAAACTCTCGTCAGGACCTTTCGAGGTTAATTTTGGCTCTCGCTACTTATGTGTGCCGGAAACATGTACGTGCTAAAATGATGTGTTGGCATCATTATGAAATATTTTGGTTAGTACCATGATTACGTAACAAGGAAGCAAAAAGATCCTTGAAAAGCGGATAGACCGTGAAGAAGACCTAAACATAGAAAGAGCACTTTTAAAAAGTTCCAGCGGTCATAACCAGGTTGGGTTTTCGCGCAACTCTCTACACCTGTTAGCTGAAAAAGTAAGCTTTTTCTCAACCTACAATAGTCAGCTTCCTACTCTACAAAGGTTGTTCGTGACTTATGCCGTTCGTTGTATCAGTTGCCGTGAGAAATGGTAAACACCAATTCAATAGAAAAACTGATCACGTACCAATTCAATAGGGAAAACCCCTTCAGACCTAATTATAATACCGCCTCAGAAGTAATACCCGACATAAACATGCATGAAGAAAAAAAGAGCGGCATACATGGTAAACTGATTTACTATATAAATCACCTGATAATTACAGTGATCACTGGAATCTCGTGGAGTTTTTGTCGATTAGCTGAGGAAAAAAAGCTTCAAGCAATGCATTATTTTGTGTCCGTTTTTACTAAACCAATGATTCAACTTATGCTTTAACTGACCGATCAATACAGATGGGAGACAACATAGACGTTGGAACTCAGTCAATGGTGACCGCTTAATAGAGGTTGAAATTACACTTTAACGAAAGGAAAAAATTTCGGGTCTTTGACAACCGACCGCTTAATACAGGTTGGGCTGTAATTGATGGTTCGGTCCTAGATGGACGATGCCACTGATACCGACCGTCTCTATCAACCATATCTCGACACTAGCGCTAACTAATTTTAAGATTTCTCTAAATTAGGATTTTAGTCCAACATTTCGAACAGAAGAGAAAATACCTCCCTGCAAAATCTAAAAAAATTGCTAAACAATGGATTATTGTGTCCAAAGTACACTAAGAAACCGCTTAATTGACAACCGGGAACTGCTCATTCCCGAAAATACCTGAGATGGTCATGTGACCGTCGAATTTGACGTAAGCCGAGGGCATTTTGTTCTTACCGCGTGGGCAGATCAATCGTTGAGAAGACTTCTGTAACTTCAAACACCCGGTAATCAATCCTGAGCTTGCAAGAGGAGGCTTTTTATAAGGTATTTGTGAATACAATTGTTTTTGTTTGTTGTTTTTTCTTGTATGTTTCCAGCCTGAATTTTACCACCTATATCTAGACAGAAACATCGCATTTACATTTACTGGGCATGATGCCCAGTAAATGTAAATTTCGGAAATTTATGATTTGTTGAAAACGATTGGTTGAAAACGATTGATTGAAAACGTAAACGAAACCTAGAAAACTGCTAGGCTGGACCGCTTTAAAACTACGACTGAACCCATCCGCGACTTCCTCCTTCGTATCTGTAATATTGGCTAAATGGTGATTCACTATTTTAAGCGGATCTTTTCACATTTCACACATGCTTCCGGTTTCTATGACAACGCTTTGGTTAACTCTCACTCACAGCTCTTAGCTTATTCGAAAAGGACACACAAAACGTGGGGTAGCACGCACGTGGAACAAGGCCATGTGTGGGCGAAAAAAACGTGACGCATACGTCAAGTTTGTTTAGTTATGCAACAGACGAACGAAATCGCTCATAAATGTCAATCAAATCGAGGCGAATTAACATATTGCACAGTCTTCAACAACTCTTATAATGATTATTACTTTACTCTCATTGCGCTAATGCTCCCTTTGGTCGTCAATCAACACAGAGAGCCTTTAATTTAGTCCTTCACATTTCGTAGGACAAAAATTAGATATAAAAAACGAGAATCAGAATAGCTCCTTTTTTAAAGTATTTGTTTTATTGTGCGTGTGGAGGATTCATTTGCAGTTTATAACACGCAAATTAGCAAATTAGGCTAGCTGAAATAACTCTTCGAAAATTGAATAAAAATGGAGTCATTTCAAGAGGAGGAAAAACCAAGCCTGCGTCTCGTATCAGCCACAGAAATGTTTGTTCTATTTTTATATCTTCCGCTAACTTAGTTTTTACTTATCTAACACACGACCGGTAGACTTCAAGCTTGACGCTTTAGAAAATTATCGTATTTGATTAACGATTACAATGTTTATGTTGATTGATGATGATATATGTTAGGGTCGAAATTCTTTCTTGTCGTTCGAAAGCCGAATAAGAGAAACGAGCCAGCAAGGGCGAAATTGAGTCACACATATTTTTCTGTTTTACATATGCCGGACCTTGTAATGGCCGGCTTAGCTGACTTTTCTATGTAGATCAGTGGTTGAGCATCCAAGTGCGAAATCGGAAGGATCAATGATTGACTTTAGAGATGGAAATTCAGTCGTCTTCTTTGTCTCGCGCTCGGATAATATCTTCTATTAAGACTTCCTGAAATTGCCTGTTGAGGTGCGAGGCAAAAATGAGGGGGGAGGGGAGGGTTATTTCTACTCTTCGTTTCGCGCAAGTGTCCAAATATCTACTACTAGTTCAGTAGTGTTTATAGCTGCGAGGATTTCTTATATTCGTTTCTTCACCGCTGTGCACATATATGATTTTCATATATCTACAATCATTATGTTCAAATATCATTACCACATCATCACAGTATGATCATGCGCATGCATGGACTATAGGAGAACGGAATTAGTTAAAAGAGTAACAAAAATACTAAAAAATATTAAAATCTGGCACCGTTTTAATCATTTTCATTCAAGACTAGCTCAACGGATATTACACAAATGAATATATTTGCGTTTTCGGACAGGACTAAGGAAGCGATATTTAGGCCAAAATCGAAACAAGAACGTCTCCATTGTTAATCTGATCAATACTAAGATCTAGGAACTTCTATCCGCTGTTCAGCAGTGAAGTGCGTTACACAGACCTCTTACCCAGACCATCGCCTTTCATAGAAGCAGTGAGTCTGGCTAAAACGTACGGCTGTATGAATGTATAGCCGAGTTTGAGGTTAAAATGCAATCCTTGTCACAAGGATATTTTCAAGTGTATTTTCGTTAGCGTGTAGAATAGTTTCACTAGAGCGTGTAGAATATTGATGTTCTCCATCGGCGGATTGGGAGGTTATGAAAGCCATTTCTTAACAATTGATATTTTAGCACCAGTGATTAAGTTTGATGACTAGCTATTGATATTTTAGCACTAATGATTAAGATTTATCAGTAGCGACTGATATTTTAGCAGTAACGATTGAGGTTTATCTCTAGCGACTGATATTTTGACACAAATGGCTCCCCAAATTTTCGAGGTTAATTTTACCTCTCGCTGCTTATGTCTACCAGAACGTGTACGTGCTAAATTGTGTTCGCATTTCCGAGATTTTTGGTTAATTGCAAGATTACGTAACAAGGAAGTAAATAGTTCCATGAAAGCGGGTGTGTTTGTTGCAGAGCTTGAGCGAAGCCGTAGCCCTGACAATTCAAGACTCTGCAAAGAAAGATACAAAGGAAGGATAATACAACAAGATTAAGCGAAAGAAGGAAGGGTGACCGCTTAATGCGGGTTGACCGCTAAACAAAGGAGTCAAACGCGTTCAAATACACATTTCGTCCTAACAGTCTTAAGAAAGAAGATAATCTGCAATACCACATCTAGTGTTATTTGAGTGGTTCCGCTTGGAAGAGACAATAGAAATAACCACTTGAAACTCAGTTAATGGTTACCGCTTCATAGCGGTTTCAATTACATTTTGATAAGGGGGAAAAATTTCAGGACTTTGACAACCGACAACCGATCACTTATACAGGTTCGACTTTAATTGATTGTTCAATTCCTAGATGGACGATGCCAGTGATACGGACCGTCTCCACCAAACATATTTCTAATTTCTGAGTTAGGATTTTAGTGCAACATTTCGAAAAGAAGAGAAAATGCCTCCAAAATCTGAAAATTTGTCAAACTATGGATTCTCGTTTCCAAATTACACTCGGAAACCGCATAATTAACAACTGGGAATTGCACAATCACGAAAATAAATGAGATACACAACCATGTGACAGTCGAATTCCATACTTATTGTTCAACATAGGCCGAGGGCATTTCATTCTTACTACGTGGCCAGATCGAAAAACGAGAAGACTTCTTTAACTTCAAACACTCGGTTATAAATCCTCAACTTGAAAGAGGTGGCTGTTTATAAGGTATTCATTCATGTACACAATTTTTAGTTTGTTGTTTTTTTCTGTATGTTTCGGGGTAGTTTGGTACAATGACGGTTTAAGGTTATCAATAATTTCAGCCTGAACTTTATCGCCTATATCTAGACGACAACGTCACATTTACATTTACTGAGCATGGAAATTTATTGTTTGTGAGCGTTATCAATCAGATTGAAAAGGCAAACGAAAGCTTGAAAGCTGCTAGGCTGGACCGCTTCTTAAACATCAACCCATCCGCGACTTTCTCCTTCATATCTGTAATATTGGCTAAATGGCGATTCACTATTTTACACGGATATTTTCATATTTCACACAATGCTGTGGCTGGTTCCTAATTTTTGCTACATTTCCTGATTTATGATATCTAGTTAACTGCGCAATATTAGATAACAACGACGAAGCTAAAAATAAACACAGCCATCGGGCTGATATGAAAATTATCTTAATCTTTAGATTGACGTCCCGTTTAGGCTAGATCCACCGTTTATTTGGCCGATAGTTTTATTCTTTGCCATCTCAAATTTTAAAGATTAAAGATAAAGCGCTTGACAAGAGCTTACTTAGCAATATTTTCAGTTTTTTTTTTCGCATAATTTCATAGCCGCTCAGGTTTTTTCAAGAGTTCCATCTACTCTCGATGAGGTCTAATCTTACGAGTGCTTCAATTATTTCATTCAGGATGTTCATACACGGAAAGAGAGATATTTTTTCTACGTCTAAGAGATCATATGATTGAACACACTCCACAAAAAAAAAAAACTAAACAGACAAAAAAACCAAAAGCAGGAAAATGAGACTTAATTAGCTTCTTTGATATTTACCGAAGCGCAATATTAGATAACAATAACGAAGCTATGGGTGAACGCTTAATCTTAAGAGTGACCTCCCGTTTCGGTGAGATCCACAGTTCTCTTTCGGCGATAGTTTTATTCTTCACCTTCTCAGATTTAGCGAAACGAGTCGTAATTTTTTTTAAATTCAGGATGTGAACACTCGAAAAGAGAGATATTTTCTCGAATTCTAAGAGATCATGTGACTGAACACACTTCACACAATTAGCTTCTTTGATATTTACCGAACTGTCCGTTAAATCCCTAAAAGTTCGTACGTCGAATGCTCTACTACGATCATGATATTTATTCTCTGCTTTACGCAGAGAAAAGCAGGATGTTGGGAATTACGTTTGTTTACTATTCTCTCAACCTTAGCGTCTGCAGTAAGTAATTAGCATTCAAATTGATTTTGTATTTTCCTGTGCCAGATAGCTGTGAGTTACTTTGTATAACAATCGGCTGGGTTGTCATAATGCGGTTTCATGAAACGAGACTACATCGAAGACCTCCCAGACGGGCAATATTGACTGCACCATGGTGCCACGCTGTTTGTGTCTATCTTTAATCATATAGAGTTGAACTTTAATTACATATGATATGTGGTTTGATTACAGCCAAAAAAACCTTCTCGGATTAATTTTTTAACTTCTCTGCACTTAGCACCTCAAGGGATTACATGACACGTATGTGATTTTAAAACAAATATTATCTTACAGGAAAAAAGACAGGGTCGTGACTTAACACTTAACGATTGTTTACTGCTCTGTGGTGGTCAAGCTCTAACATCATCATCTTAATAGAAGTGACAATTGATTACATAAATGCTCCGGGCTGCGTCAATTAAACAGATTAATTGCAGCCGTAGTCTGACAAAATTGTTTTGGTCATCTAATACCGTTACGGTCTCCACAATGGGTTAATGGCTTTTACGTGATTTTGTTTCTGTGTTTCAGCTGCTTCACTGAATAACAGTGCTGTTGTGAGAGATTTTCATCGTGAATAATGAGACTCGTATCCAGCTGAGAATTTATTGGCTTTTGACACGGGTGTCTATAGGAAGGTCACATTAAGCTGCGAGGGCACGAAGCATTTTGTAAATATTTTCATAGTTTAGCAAACTCATTGATTTTTGTGATGCTTCGACAAAGCCTTGATTTCAACGGGCTATTGAAGAATAAAAGGAATGGGAATCAAGAAAGTAGACTAAAACAGAAGGGATTAACCAATTCGGCGTTGAACAAACAAATTTTTCTCAACATAATGACCACGTATGCTTCCCACATCTATCATAAATGCAGCCTGCGGGTGTAACACGCAAAGGCAATTAGTAGAGTTGCTCATTTTACTTATGGTGCCAAATACTTTATTGACAGTAATGCCATCAAACTGAAGTGACTCCCTCAAAGAATCGCCGCTTGGCTGCTCATCACGCTTAAATTGATTTGAAATAAATGTTTGACACTTGAGCAACTTTTCGACTTTGCCCATCCTAAACGTGTCAATCTTATGTGGATACGGCTTTGCTTGCCAGAGAGCTCTCCATTTCTACTTTTTATTTCCATTATCTTTCCGTTAAAGGTATGCTTATACAGAAAGGCTTATCATCGCCTGTCATAGTAAAGTCGAAGTCCAATTGTAGTTGCATGTGCTCTCACGTGTTTCGAGAGCAACTCATTCAGTACAACTTCTCTTGAATATGTCACCCAAGAAATCATCAAATGTTATAGAAAACTAGACTCTTTAATTTGTTTTATGATCATTGTCAAGGTAACGGTATACATCTCTAACTCTAATCAGAGTTGTTAGTCGACACAGCCGTACTCAAACAAAAAGATAAAAGTTGATGACTGCAGCACAATTTATCGTAAGACCTTCTCACGCGAGAAAATCAATAAAATTTGGTACATTTGTAATATGAATTATGTACGTTTAAAAGCGTCTGAAGGTATAGGAAGTCTTATCAAATAGGGAAACAATTTTCTAAGGTTTTTGAGCGCCGCTTTATCGTGCGCCAGCTGTGTTTTGTCTTACCATTTACGTGTACCGGAATGCAATGAGAGAATGCAGGTAATGTTTGAGCGACCCCTTGTGTCAAAAGTGGACGGGCTGCATTTGTCAATCTAAAATAATAACGGCTCGAAACGGCCTTCTATCGAGTTATAAACAGTTGCTTTAAGAGGAACATAATATCTAAATCTATAACATCAATAAGGAAGTGCCTATAGATATATTCCCAAGTTTATTGTATGCCATATATATATTTTACCTTCACTATGACCGTCATAATCAGCGAGGAAAGTGCACTGTTTTGATGAAACTTGTTTGTATTTTGTAGCAGTAGTCGGCTAAATACTACTATTTCTCGATCTGCGCAAATTTTCTGGATTTTGGAAAGATTCTTGAATTGTGAACTTCTTTCGATTGGATGAAAGTTATTCGTGGATCTATGAATTAAACCAGGATTTGAAATTGTTTTCTCAATCTGACAACCTTTTCAAAAGCGATTTGTCTTGAAGATATCGATTCTGAATATTTTTTCGGATTTATAAAATATTTTTGGATTGTCCCTTTTCGGCTTCCGTAAGATACTGCTGAAGGCCAGCTGGGGACCGAAACTGGTGTTCATGGAACCCCTTTGATTAATGCTTTAAGCCGATATACGATACACCATGGCGCCAAGTTGTTAAACTCATCTCAATGCGTTTGAATAGGTTTACAACGAGACTTGTTAGCAAGACTAATGACCTGTTATCACTGATTAATTTTTAAAAGCTTTCAACTAACAGGAATGGTTTGACCCAGCTGTTTAAAACGTTTAACACAAAGCAGCCTCGTGTCAAACTTTACCTTCGAGTCAAGAAAGATCATCGTGACAAAGCAAACCTTCGTAGGGTTTGGTTTACGGTCATTTCGTTCCATGTTCAGATCGTTCCAAGTCAGATCGTTCTACTCAATGGTCAGATCGTTCCACAAAAAAGTCAGTTTGTTCCACATATATAATATTTATTTTCAAAATGTGTAAATGTGATCTGAGTACGGCATAGGGTAAAATATGGACCGGACTATTTTTTTGACCATTTTATCGGGGGGCTGGGAAGCACACCATTAGCACTTGGGGAGGGGTGGGATGCAGTCTATCAGTACTCGATCATACAAATTATTTTAATCGGTTTTTCGACTGACTTTTTTTGCCGAAATTTTTGCGCTGGGCCGCAGCGTTTATTCTTCTTCTTCTTCTTCTTCTTTTTTTTTTTCGTTATGCGAATGCGGAACTGCCACCCAAACATTAGACTTTAATTGTTATTGAAAATACCGCGTTTACAATCCTCCTCTACTGAGTTATACGTGTGGCTTTTGAGTCGACTTGTGAACCATCAGTTGTTTCGCGTTTCACTTTGTGTATACAGTATGTAATTATTAAATTTATCTGTCTTCCTTTTGTCATTGACCTTATCAGACGAGATCACGGAATTTCTGGTCCTCAGCCCTTAACTTAGCAGCATATAATTCGTATGCGCTATCGCAATTTTAACGTTTATACCTTTACTATATAAAATCATTGTTGGCACAATCGTACAAAGCAATTTTCTCTCTTTTTCAGATACACAGTTTTCCCCTTTTTGATACAATGAACACACGCTGATTGGCATGTCACGCATTCCCCTCATAACATTGATGATTAAAACAGGACAGCTTCAGCGCTGGACAATTTTTCATTTGTTTCGTTTCGCAAATCAGGGTTATCTCATGGTTATCTCATGGTTAATATGACGCCCTATTTGACTAGTCGTATAAGGAAAAGTTCTATTGAAGTGGGTCCATTTTTACATCAGCCTTTTTTTTTTTAGCAGAGGCGGTAGCAGCTTGTTCAATGATTGGTAAGAAAGCTTGTAATCATCGGAGAATTTTTTTTTTATCCTGGAAAATTCGGTATCTTGGAGGTGTAACTTTGCTATCAGAAGATCAATGTTCACTGGGAAAGCCTAATGAAACAATTGACTGGTTGTATGAGTCTTGGCCGGACAGATCGAATGGGCTGCAATTCATACAATTTCAATGTTGTATTGACTTTACGTTCGATGATTTTCGATCACTGCTCGTTCCATGAAGATAACTCGTTTTGCATTTATTGTGTAACGAAAATGACTATTCCAAAAGTTGCGAGCAGAGTGCATCAATTAAGAGTTTTGTTATTGCGCGGGAGTTTTCGTGGAGCACGCCCACTCTTCCTTTTTTTTATCTGTTTTTTCTCTTAGACCAGCGTTCATTAGTATGCGTTAATTATCGGCTAAAGTAATACACATTGTAGCGAGAAATTATTGCTCACGATTTCTTATTATCAAGTCAATTGCTGCTGACTCTGATATTTGTACTTGTGAATGGTAGCTTCTTGCGAAAATGTCGGCTCGTTGAACATTGTGAGGAAACTTCTTCCTCCATTTGTGCATACGGCATGGGAAGAACTCAAATATAGAAATTTATGGCCGCTCCGCTCTCCTGCAAGACGTAATTTTCAGGAAACAAAGACTGCCTCGATCTAGCCCATAGAAATCAAATACAAAAATAGCTGGGTCTTTAAAGTACACAGGGGAAATGATGATTCTTACCTTTTATTAATAGTGTGTCAGTTATTGTTCATCGATGACACAGCAAATTCAACAGAAGATGATATAAAAGGTGTAGACAGAAAAGTTATCGATGCTTATTTCCTCACAGCCCACACACTTTAATTTTATTTGTACACCGGTTTTTTCCTAAATTTTTGCATAATATTTTGATTTGGCTTGCAGTTAAGACACTTATCTCCCTGACTTTTTCAGAAATTAGAGAGATTTTCGTTCTCTCGAGTCATTGTAAAACATTGAAGTCGTTTTGTCATTGTCTTTGAGAGGGCTTACTGTAATTTGCGGAACGAAACAAAATGAAAAAATGTTATTTGTGAGTTTAATTCAAATCGGTAATATGCGAAATGGAAATATTTCAATTTTGAATCAGAAATCTGTAATTTTCAAACTTGTCATTTAAAAAATTATCCAGCGTAGAAACTGCGCTGTTTTAATCATCAATGTTCGAAGTGGAATGCATGACATGACACTAAACTTTAAGCCGGAAAACGGTGTATCTGAGAAGAGAGAAGATTGTCCTGTACGACTGTACCAACAATGTTTTTATAGTAAAGGTGCAAATATCAAAATTGTGATAGCGCATGTGAATTTCATGCTGCTAAGTTAAGGATTAAGGACAGGGAATTTCGTGATAAAATCAATGACAAGAGTAAAGTTAGATAAATTTGGTAATATACTGTCCACACAAAGGGAAACGTGAAGCAACTGAAAGATGGTTCGTGATAACAGATGAATGTCATTTAGCACTGGAACAAGTTGACTTAAAAGGCACACGCATGACTCAACAGTGGAGGATCAAAAACCAGAATTGGCCATATTTTCAAAAACAATTGAAGTCGAGTTTTTAAGTGGCAGTTTCACATTCGCATGACAAAAGAACAGACCAGAGTAACAGTCAAGCTAAAAAATTTTGACATAAAAATGGTCAATCGAAAACCGCTCAAAAAAAATTTGTATGATCCAGTAAAAACTTCATCAATTAGTCGCATTAACCTATACAACCACCTCCCACACCTCCCCGCGTACTAAGAGTTCGTCTTCCACCCCTCCCTGAATAACAACAGTCTGTCTCTCACTCCTCCCTTAGAACTGATAGACTACATCCCACCCCTCCCTGAGTACTGATAGTGTGCCCCCCTTAGCGTCTCCTCTAAAAAATCATTAGTCTCTCTAGATCTGTCAGCTATATTTTTTTATCTCATCTTAAGAGAAATCAATGAAAAAATTATTCGTAAACAACGTCGAACGTGATCGATTGCCGAAGCATGAAAATCAGTATTGCATAGCGTTCTCTAAGATTACGAGGAAACAACGCTTGCACGTTGCGTAGTAACATGCATCAGCCAAGAGGGCTCTTACATGTATGCAATACTGTTAATGAAATCGTTAGCTACAGGTTCTATAATCTATTTCTTCACTCTATTTCCTTTTAAGCACTTTTATCCCTCATTTGTTGAGATTTTTTTATCGAAATCTCGTCAGAATCTTTCGAGGTTAATTTTGTCTCTCGCTGCTTATGTATGCCGGAAACATGTACGTGCTAAAATGATATGTTGGCATCATCATAAAATGTTTTGGCTAGTACCAAGATTACGTAGCAAGGAAGTAAATAGGTCCATGAAAAGCGGGTGGACCGTGACAAAGATCTAAATATAGAAAGAGCACTTTTTAAAAATTCCAGCGGTAATGACCTGTTTGGGTTTTCGCGCAACTTTCTACACTCGTTAGCTGGAAAATTAAGCTTTTTCTCAACCTACAATTATAAGCTTCCTACTTTACAAGGGCTGTTCGTGACTTATGCCGTTCGTTGTTTCAGTTGTCGCGAGAAATGTACTTGTACATCAGAAAACTTTTGATCACGTATCAATTCCATAGGGAAAACCCCTTCAGACGAATTACCAAACATAAATATTTATACCAAACTGAGCAACATATAAGGCTTGTTGCAGAGTTTGAGCGAGGCTGTAGACGTAGCCCTGACAATTCAAGTCTCGGCAAAGAAAGACAGAAAGGTTGGACAATATACAACAAATTAAGCAAAATCACAATGATCAATTGGAATCTCGTAAAGTTTTTGTCGATTAGCTACGGAAAAAATGCTTCAAGTAATGTGGCTCTCACTATTGAGATCAGTCTTTTAATTTCGCCACTGCGTGTTTAGGCTTGCTGTATATTCATGATATCCAAGATTAAATTCACTCTATTACTGACAAACTTTCACGTGTCTGATATTTTTTTTATTGTCACCAGAACGCTGTAGGTCACTTTTCAGTGGCTCCTGTATTGTCCTGTATTGTCGTAGCCTCAGTAGCATGGCACAACCATTAAACGAAGGTCTAACGCTCGAAACTTCAGCCTTAGAAACTCTTCACGCGTATGGCGGCCAATTTACATTGTCAACTCAATTCATAAAACCAAACTTTCCGTTTAATTCTACTTTAAATCGTTCGTAACCTGCCTTTTTGTTAGTTACGATTTATTTTTAATTAATTCTCTGTTTAAATTTTCCATTGATCTAAAAATACTTCGGCGAGCCTTTTTTCAGGCTGATCTAACACGAAGGCGCACATTTAGGGCCGTTACCCACTCCTACCCCACGATTGTTTGCGTGGGAGGAATGCTATATTTAGGCCGAAAAAAAAACAACGTCATCAGGAAAAAGAAAAATATTACAGATTTTCATCGACCCTATTTTTTCAGTCATTTACCGTCAGCTAACTCGAACCCCCGCTAACTTAATAAGGCTTTTGTCTCGTAATTTCTATCATTCGATTCTAGAATTGTGAGCGCTGACAATTCCCTACCTAGCGGGGCTCTGAGGTACAATATGTTCAGCGTGAAGCAAAATATCGCAAGATACTCTTAATCTGAATACAATTTAAATTTTATGAAAAAAAGATACGATTCCATTAGAAACTAATAGGATGTTTTTTAATGTTTCAGAATTTATTGTAATAGTAGGCTGGCGATCAGACTGAAAACGTGACGATGGAAGAAAGATTTCAATTGTTCCTGTTTTCCCTTTTGTCGTTGCTCTTGCGTAAGTATCGTATTACACCATTCTTCATTTATCATATGTTTGTCAAGCCCCTGAGTTGTATTTATCTATTTAATTTCATGGTCTATGCTTTACAGCTGACAATAAGCTACAATGCTAATCAAAAGGCAACCTTCAGGTCATATATTGCGAAGTCATCGGGGATGAACATAAGAGCACATACAAATATCATAGCGCTGCAAAAATCGCTCATGGCCTTCTGACTGAAGATCCGCAATGGAATTAAGAGGGTTTACGGGTTTAAAGTCAGCAAGGGTTTCAAGAAAAATGTTAAAGAGACAGAAGTCCGTGCTTATATATCCCATTCATAGAAAATAGTTTATTGTTACTTTAAAGAAGCGCTTCTATCTAAAACAGGTGTCGTCTTGATCACATTAGTCAAAGATAATTTCCATTGTAACAATACATTAGTCCTTTTCAGGTATCACTCGCTCTTTATCTCACATCAATAAAATACTGAAAGGTATGTTTCAACTCGCAGACGTGAGCGTTCAGGCTAATTCTTCGTGCCAACCGGATCAGATTACAATCAAAGATCCAAAAACTGGTTCGATTCAGTGCCAGGACTGTTTAAAATGTCCACCTGGCGAGGGTCTCTCAGTCAATTGCGGAGAAGTAATAACCCCTTCGACACCTGTGCAGTGCAAGCCATGTGTGCTGGGAGAGACATATTCTGCTTCCCTCAAGGCCGGAGGTTGTGAGGACTGTGGAAATTGCGGTGAGTACCGCGAAACTACAAAAGCCTGTACGGTAACTTCCAAGGCCGTGTGTGGAAGGTGCAAGTCTGGCGCATATGCAGAGGGCATGCTGGGACTGTGCAAGCCCTACTCTCCGTGTTGTAATGATAGTAAAGATATCGTTATACCTGAGTGCCAAGTTCCAGGTGTACCAACAGGCATGCAGTGCAGCTATCTACGATCCAACAAGTGCAGCGCATTGGTGACATCAACTATTAGCCCGACGCCGTCAACCCCACAAGATCAGTCCATAACCCCATGGCGGCCATCCTCTTCTTCAACGAGCACCGAAGTAATCTCTTCTCCAAGTGAGCCAGCCGTCAACCTGATTGAAGAGAATTCACCAAATGTGAGCGTCATAGCTGGTTCTGTTGTGGGCGGCCTCCTTGTTGCCATCACGATCCTCGTCGTCGCGTGCCGCAAAGTTATGCGTAAACGCCGGAAGGCTACAGTGGAAGACGGAGCTGCTCAGACGCAAAATTGCGAACAAGGAAATTATCAAGAAGTTACTCAGGAACAAATAGAGGATAGAGTCTTTCTGCATGAAGATAGCCCACTTCCACATCCCACTCAAGAGGAAGCTGGTGATAAGAGTTCGGAAAAAAAAGGAGTGCAGGAGACCACGTCTCCTTTATCAGGCCAGAGCAGTTTAGGTAAAAATATGACTGGTTATGTCTAAATTTTTGTTTAATTTCCTTTGTTTAGAACAAATTGCAAACAACCCTTATTTGATCACAAGTCATACACCTAATTTCTCTCACACTCTGGGGAGGGGGCTATAGTTTTCGATTTGTATCAAACAAAATCCAGCAGAAACCTTCCAAAATCTTCTAAAGCAAAAGTTTTGCTTAATAGGAATGTTGCAAGGGAGATCCGAGAAATAATAAAATCTAAGAGTATTAAGATTCTTAACCCCAAAATTTAATATTAAAGTAACTGTTCCTTCTTAAGTTAAATAAAAAATATCACACAATTTACTAATCAAGGCTTTCAAAATCCATTCTTTGAAATCATTTCAGAAACATATAAAACCGTTTTGAAGGGGTTTTCGAAGGCTGATTCAAACTTTTTATACATAATTTCAATTTCATAATCTGATGCATCTTTTGATATTACTTTAGTTTCAGATTCTGAACTTGACGGGTCTGTGGTGAAGCAGTATACAAAATCGTCTAAAAAGCAAGTACACAGTCCCCCCAATGTTGTCACCAGGAAGACCACTGTCACGATGGTCAAGGTCACTGATGAGAAGGTCACCACGGTTTGACGACAGTCATCAGCTCCTATGAATCATGTAATAATCCGATAATTTTTCCCTATAATTTTTTTTTACAGTGACAGAGAAATCGGGACATTTTTGCTACTTTAGTTGTGTCTAATCTTCTTAAAATGTCTGCGAGCTCCGCCTCATTCTTGTTTCAAGATTTTCTGTTCTCTTGATTGAGATTGACCGTGCTTCCGTAAGATCATCAGCTTTTAGCATTTTCTCTCGGCAATTACAAATTAAGAAATTGTATTTCCTTGTTTCAGGTCAGCAATTGCCCAATTTCTAATTTCTCCCAGTGCTATAATACTTGAATCAAACATTAAGGTTATGAGAACTCAAAAAACTCTTGATTGTTCAAAAAGATTCTCCTTGAAAGTATCATAGGAAATGTTTAGAGAGCGGTATTAAGAACTTATATGCTAATTTTAGGATTGAAAAGGTTAAGCAGCTTACAATTACATTACACTTCGACTCGGCGCATCAGTTTACATCTATGCTATGATAGGTGTAGTGTTTGTTCCTATTTGGATAAATACCTCAGCTGTATTCTATTGGTTAGCACATCCCTGCCCGCAGTCTCGTGATTATGCTTATATATCATTGTATGTAACTAAGTTCACTGAATTCTAATAAAGCAGCTGTGTAGAGCACGCGGTCTGATTCACGCATTACTCTCTAGTAGTTGATCGAATCCTAATACACTACAATAGGATGTAGCCTTACTTTTTCCTAAATTTTTATTCAGATCATATAACAAGTTAAACCGCCCTTTTGTTAGCAGTTTCCACTGCCGAAAGTTGTAGCGTCAACCAAATCGTTTGTATCTTTCTATTCTCAAGCCAGCGCGAGAATTATTGAGCACGATGTTGTCACAGGCGGTGACGGTTTGTTTCCATTAGAAGGCATTTGGCATTTATTTATGTAAAATAGTCAGTATCTACTCAAGGCGTTGTACCCTCAAGCAGATGGTGGGCTTAGGCCTCTTGGAGATTATGTGACTAAACACGCGTACAAAAAAGAACGCCCAATAACCGCGGGAAATTATATGCCATAACTTTTCCCTTCCGGGAAATAAGAGAAAAAGATAGAAACAACCTTTTTGCGGCCGTGGGAAGATTACATCTCGGCAATATTATCTGTGAAAGTTACGTCACGGAGACACTTTTATTAATCGACCAATTTTAGAATTCACTCTTAAAACGATTAAGAAGTTAATTGATTTCCAAAAAAAGATTGTTCTGAAAGTTAACTTAGTGGCGGCTAAATCTTGCGCCTTGAATGTTCTAATATTATCATAATTTTTCTTATCTTCTTTACGCTCGTTAAGTAACAAGCTTAACAATACGGAGAACTTGAATTTCGTTTCATAGGAGTTTAAAAGTTCGATATCATCAATAAACTCCGCGCAATAATTTTCACTGGCGAACAGCCATGTGAAGGAAATACTAGGTAAGACAACAGAGAGTTTAAACTGAAATGGAATACTTTGCTCTGATAAGCTATAAGTCAACAACACTAAAAATTCGTTTCAAAATGTGTGGAAATAGTTCCCTTTCTAGAAAAGAAGGGGGAGACTGGGGGAAAAAGCGGCTGTGAGAGGAGTACATCCCACTGCGACTAAACACCAATTTTAGAGTTCATTTAATAGACAGTATCGTATTCATGAGCATTGTAATCTTAACAACTAAATTAATTTCAATCAAATTACTTGTTTTGCAAATGAAATCAGTGGCGCATAAAATCTTGCGTAGTAACATGTCTGTCCAGTCTCGGAAAGTGGCTTTGATAACAAGGTAATCTAGAGTGGGTCGCTCTTTACGTGAAACGTGACCATTTCACTCGCTATTTCGCTGTTCCCGCCTTGGATGAATAGATCGGCAGGCATACATTTAGAAAGTTCACCTTTCAAAGATTATGCTACACTTCGGCCGCTTACCTTTGCAGTAGTCGGGCTTATCCCACAAGAACTTGCTTAGGGCATTTTTACTCTTTTTCTATGAGGCATCGGTTGACAACAATAAACATTACACGAAAGCTATCAGGCTCGTAATAAACGACTAAGAAAATATGAAAGTCATATATTTAAACTGCGGATAAAGACGTGAATATGAAAGTGATCGTCGCAGTAACGAACACTACTTGAGCAGTAGTGAAAATAAGGCCTGAAAAAAATTCAGGCCTGTACGGGATTTGAACCCATGTCATAGGTTCAAATCCCGTGCAGAGATTTACTGTTAATTGACTGACTGAGGTCAAAGTCCTTATACGTCTTCATCTTCCCTTTGTCAGCATAAATCAGGTGGCTCACTTGTGCTCGCTTAGATAAAGATGTTAGTTCAGGTCACGCACAAATTCACGGGAAAAAAACCCCTTCAGAAGTAGTCTCAAATGTGATTGGTCCACGCACTAACAAAAGGAAGGATGGCACGTGTAAGTAATTACTATTAAAATATAGCCATTACATAATTTCCTCGTTGCTGAGTACGGACGAAGGTTTTGACTGAGCATTTCAAAACTTTGCAAAGCAGGATAACGAAGGTACGGTGAAATAAATATATGCAAAAGCACATTAATCGGAATCTTTTTTAATCTTAATTTTTCAGCAGAAGAAAGGAGGCCCCTGGATTTTTCCTCTACCATAGTCAATAATTATTCCACATCGCCCAACTCTTTTCAACGATGTTTTGCAGCCTTACCATTCAGTCAAGATAACCAAAATTAAGTTTCAATTTTTCTCCACATACTTAAACCGGTAAATTTAGTATTGCATATAGGCCTGAAATCTTTTGAAATGTTTCTATATTCGCCGGAAGGCTGTTTGTCATGAATGTTTTCACCATTGCATTAGCTATCGTCGGTGTCTATTACCAGCCTCAGTTGCCCGATGCGACTGTCAGTTTAAATCACCTCCTGTTCATTAATCAAACGTTTCTAAGTAAATCGCTTTTTACATTTTTCTGACGATCTATGGCCTTTCAGGCTAGGCCATCACACAGACGCTTGTTTAGGTAACATAAATGAGATAACACTGATTTTTGGTCCAATCCGAAGTGACCGTGACGATAGCGAAATCTAGAATGGAACGCTTTTTCTCATGCAATTTCGCTTTCCCCGCCTTGGATGAATAGATTAGTAGGTATGCATTTAAGAAGGTGAACTTACAAAGATTACGCTAAAATTTTGATGTTTCATTCGAGGAATGCTCAGCTTTTTTTTCTTGAAGGTTTAATAGCAGGTCAAGAAAATGTTTGCAAATACTGAACGTGATGGAATGCGGAACCAAGCGAAAACTTCATGGCCCACTCCAGAATATATCTAAATATATTTTGTATGACATAATATCACCTCCGTAATATGAGCTGTTTCAGTCGTCGCATGTGTGTGTACTATGTTTGTCATTAGTATAGGTAATGGCATTATTACGAGTGCAATTTGAGATAAATCAACACAATCCATTTTTCAAAAGCTGACCACGAGCCCGTAGGGCAAGTGAAGTTCGTGGTCTTTGAAAAATTTACGAAAAATCAGAAAATTCATGTGATAACTTATTAAAAACATACAAGCACAAATATTATTGAATTCAGTTTTTTTTTAAATCCCTGTATGCATGGCTCACTAATTCGGCCGCTTGCCTTTGCCTTCTCGCCGGAGTAGCCGGGCTTTTTCCTCGAGAACTTGCTTCAAGCTTTTTTAAAAATTCTCTGTCACGAATAATTGAGCGTTTTTGCTATTTTCGGTGAGATATCGGTCGACAGCAGTAACCATTAGACGAAAGCAATCAGCCAAGCCATTTTTCAAAGGCTAACCACGAGCCTGTAGGGCAAGTGAAGTTCGTGGTCTTTGAAAAATTTACGAAAAATCAGAAAATTCATGTGATGACTTGTTAAAAACATACAAGCACAAATATTATTGAATTCAGTTTTTTTTAAATTCCTGTATGCATGGCTCACTAATTCGGCCGCTTGCCTTTGCCCTCTCGCCGGAGTGGCCGGGCTTTTTCCTCGAGAACTTGCTTCAAGCTTTTTTAAAAATTCTCTGTCACGAATAATTGAGCGTTTTTACTATTTTCGGTGAGATATCGGCCGACAGCAGTAACCATTAGACGAAAGCCATCAGGCTCGCAATTTTCACCGTCTGTAGCGTACAACACCTCCGGAAGTTTGTATTGGGCCTCGCTGTTAATATATAGCGTGATCATCATGATGTACGTGATCATCATGAAATATTTTGGTTAGTACCCACATAACGTAACAAGGAAGCAAATAGCTCTGGTTGAACCGTAAAGGAGACTTAAACAAAGAACGCTTAAAATTCCAGCGTTTATGACCTTGTTTGGTTTACGGGCAACTTTCTACACCCGTTAGCTGACGTAAGCTTTTTCTCAACCTACTGGCCGATATTTAGCTTCCTGCTTTAAAGGATTGTTCGTGACTTCCGCCGTCCGTTGTATCAGTGACAGTGAGAAATGCTCTTGTAAATGTAGAAAATTATTGATCATGTACCAATATAATAGGGAAAACCCCTTCAGACATAATACCCCAAAGAAAGAGCAGCATATATGGTAAACCAGTTCATATCTATTGCTTGTTGCAGAGATTGAGCGAGGTTGTAAACGAAGCCCTGACAATTTAGGACTCTGCAAAGAAAGACAGAAAGGTAGGATAATACAACAAGATTAAGCAACATTACAATGATGACTGGAATCTCGCAAAGTTTATATCGATTAGCGAAGGGGAAAAAAATGTAGCTCTCACTATTATGGTCATATTCCAAGGCTCAATCTCTTTAATTTCGTGGCTGCGTTTTTAGACTTGCCGTATAATCATGATGTCCAAGATTAAATTTTTTATTAATGACAAACTTTGACAGGTAAGTTCAGTATTGTATGGGTCTAATTTTTTTCATTGTCGCTACAACGCTGTTAGTCATTTTCTAACGTTTCATGAACTTAAAATCGTTCGTAACCTGCTGTTTGTTGGTTAAAACTTTTTTTTTTATTTGATTCGCCGTTTAAATTTTTCCATAGATCTAAGATTACTTTGGAGAGCCTTTTTCAGGCTGGTCTAACACGTAGGCGCACATTTAGGCTTGTTACCCACTCCTCCCTCACAATTGTTTGCGTGGGAGAAATGCCTTATCTTGGCCGGAAAGAAAAACAACGTCATCAGGAAAAAGAAAAAAAAATATAACAGATTTCCCTTGACCCTATTTTTTCAGTCATTTACTATCAGCTAACTCGAACCTCCACAGACTCAATAGGGTTCTCGTTACGCAATTTCTATCTTACGTAGCGAGTGGTGTTCGATTCTTGGTCGGGCAGCATCAGTAAATTGTCGGCGATGACAATTTCTAACCTTGCGGGGTTTAGCATAATGCGAGATACTCATAATCTGAATACAACCTAAATATTATGAAAAGAAAAGGTATAATTCCATTAAAAAACTAAAAGGATATATTTTTTTAATGGTTCAGAATTTGTTATTGTAATGGGGCTGACTAAAAGCCATCACGTGACGATGAAAGGAGGATTTCCACTGTTCCTGTTTTCCTTTATGTTGTCGCTTTTTCGTAAGTATCGTATTACACCCTTCTTTGTTTATAATACAATATTTTTTCACGTGTGTCGTAACGGCTTATTTCAGGGTTGGAAATCCCTGTATAACACCATAGTTTATATGATAAAATGGTTTATTGTTACTTTGAAGAAGCGCCTCTACCTATAAAAGGTGTCATCTTGACCACATTAGTCAAAGATAATTTCCATTGTTAGAATACACTAGTCCTTGTATCATTCGCTCTTTATCTGACATCAGTAAAACACTGAAAGGTATTTTTTAACTTGCAGACGTAAGCGTTCAGGCCAATTCTTCATGCCAACCGGATCAGATTACAATCAAAGATCCAAAAACCGGTTCGATTCAGTGCCAGGGCTGTTTAAAGTGTGCACCTGGCGAGGGTCTCTCAGTCAACTGCGGAGACGTAATAACCCCTTCGAAACCTGTGCAGTGCAAGCCATGTGTGCTGGGAAAGACATATTCTGCTTTCCTCGAGGCCGGAGGGTGTAAGGACTGTAGAAATTGCGATGAGTACCGCGAAACTACGAAAGCCTGCACCGTGACTTCCAAAGCCGAGTGCGGAAGGTGTAAGCCTGGCGCGTATGCTGAAGGCATGCTGGGAGTGTGCAAGCCCTGCTCTCCGTGCTGTTATGATGATAAAGATATCATTACACCTGAGTGTCAAGTTCCAGGTGTACCAACAGGCATGCAGTGCAGCTATCTACGGTCTCACAAGTGCAGCGTATTGGTGACATCAAGAAAGAGCACAGCGCCGTCAACCCTTCAACCACATCAGTCCACGACCCAGTGGGGGTCATCCTCTTCTACAACGAGCACCAAAGTAATCTCTTCTTCAAGTAAGCCAGCCGTCAACCTGATTGAAGAGAATTCACCAAATGTGGGCAGCATAGCTGGTTCTGTTGTGGGCACCTTCTCAGCTGTCATCACGATCCTCGTTATCGTGTGCCGCAAAGTTATGCGTAAGCGCCGGAAGGCCTTGTCGATGAGGATTGGTGTGGTTACAGTCGAAAATGGAGCTGGTCAGACGCAAAATCAAGAACAAGAAAATAACGAAGAAGATGAACAAGTCGATCGGGAACAAACAGATGATAGAGTCTTTCTCCCAAACAGAGATCTGTATGAAGAGAGCCCACTTCCACACCCCACTCAAGAGGAAGCTGGTGATAAGAGTCCGGAAAAAAAAGGAGTGCAAGAGACCACGTCTCCTCTATCAGGCCAGAATAGTTTAGGTAAAAGTATGACTAGTCATGACTAAATTTTTGTTTAATTTCCTTTGCTAAGAACAAATTGCAAACCACCCTTATGTTGATTACTAGTCATACACCTAATTTTTTCTCACACAATGGTACGGACCGCTGGAAAGGGGGAGGGGGCTAGGTTTATCGATATGTATCGAACAAAATCCGGCAGAAACTTTCTAAAAATCTTCCAAAGGGAAAGTTTTGCCAAATAAGGATGTCGCAAGGGAGATCCGAGAAACAGTAAAATCTAAGAGTATGAGGATTCTTAACGGCCAGAATTGACTTTTAAAGTAATTGTTCCTTCTTAAGTTTAAATCACAAATACCACACAATTTACTAATCAAAGGCTTACAAAATCCATTCTTTGAAATCATTTCAAAAACATATAAAACCGTTTTGAAGGGGTTTTTGAAGGCTGATTCAAACTTTTTAAACACAATTTCAATTTCATTACCTGATGCATCTTTTGATATTACTTTAGTTTCAGATTCTAAACTTGACGGGTCTGTGGTGAAGCAGTATACAAAATCGTCTAGAAAGCAAGTATTCAGTCTCCCCAATGTTGTCACCAAGACGACCACTGTCACGATGGTCAAGGTCACTGATGAGAAGGTCACTACGGTTTGACGACAGCCAGAGAAATTGGGACATTTTCGCTACTTAAGGTGTTTCTAATCGTCTTAAGACGTCTGCAAGTCCCGATTCATTCTTATTCTAAGATTCTCTGTTCTCCGCACTTCCGTGAGATCATCAGCTTTCAGCATTTTCAACAAATCATTAAAAGAGAAAACTTAAAAGGACCGGTCATTTTCGATCGCTTGGAGGGTGTATCGAAGGATTTTACTTGTGTCGCGATAAAATTTACCTGATCTCCTCATAAGGCTTTGTAATATAGTTATGATCCCCTTCATTCGCAATTGCCAATAAATTGTCTATACCCCCCCCCCCCCCCCTTTATACTCTGTTAGCACGACTCATCCTCTCTATGTTCCATCTGTACCCACTCAAATGAATCCACCATAAGGGGGTGGGGGTGGGTGGGCTTGGGTGAAGGGAGTGAGAACGCCTTCAGCACACAGTCCCCCCAATGTTGTAACCAGGAAGACCGCTGTCACGATGTTCAAAGACACCGATGAGGAGGTCACTACGGTTTGACGACAGTCATCAGCTCCTTTGAATGCAATTTTCCGTTAAGTTATGCTCAGTAGTTTTTTGAGTTAGTGACAGAGAAATTTATTGTTTGACAAATTCCCCTTTAAAATACCATATGAAATGTGTTGAAAACAGTATGGAGGACTTGCATGCAAATCTTCGGGTGTAAAGGTTAAGCACCTTATAATTATATTTCACCTCAACTCGGCGCTTAGTTTTTATGCAGATCAGTATTTATTTGTGATATGATAGGATGAAGCCTTTCATTTTGAATTTGTTATTTAGAATTTATGTTATTAACCTTTCCTATTTAACCATTCCGTCATTGTTCTTTGATTTAAACTAACTAGCGTGGTCTGCGATAGGAAATGACTATTTAGGAGGTTATTTACTTTATTTGCATAATAGGAGCAGCCATTAATTGCTTTTATTGGCTAGCCTCCCTTACGTAATCAGCTTCCCTTACCGTCGACGCCGTTCTCTCAGAAGCCATCCGCGTTTTGGGCTACTGAAGAGTGTGTAAAGCTTTCACAACATGTCGCAAAGCGCAGATCTCTTAAATTCATTCACCGTTGTGCGTGTTCAAGGAAGTTGTCAATCATGTTATCATTATTTTTGGAACGGAGGTTGTTTTTGTCTTTCTGTCGTTATCAAACCAAATAAAAGCTTTTCGGTAGAGTTATTTTGTGTCCGTTTTTACTAGACCAATTATTCAACTCAGGCTTGTCGAATATGAAATTATACGAGAGATTGGAAACTGAAAGTACTTACCCTTATACACACCCCTATTCCAATGATAGTTTTTTGCCCTCGCAGGGTTCTGGCTCAGAGGTCGGAACCCGAGGAGGCAATATAGACTACCCGCGTTTAGGGAGAAATAAGAAATGACGCATGATCGATAGAGTAAGTGGGAAAACTCGATTTGTCCTGAATGCGGCGCGCAAAGGATCTACAAAATTGGTTAACAAGTTTAAAGTTACAGGATGTGTCATTCGCACGTCCTACACTATTTGTGTTTGTAGTCGATTGATATTCCCCTTTTAGGCACAGCGGAAGGATCGCGTTATTTTTTTTATGCAATTATCTTTGCTGACTCAGCATTAATGATGATAAAAGGAAACTCAAGGTTTCGAAAGAAAGTATCATTCTTGATATATTGGCGTTTCTTGGGGGGTTAAAGCTTTAATAATTTCTCTTGACGCGTTCTCTCGTCTTGTGATCTCAACAATCGAATATGGTTTGAAAAACATGAAGAAGCTAGCCGATGAATATAACCTAGTTAGAAACAATTTACCTCCAACCCGTCTTGGAGGCATTTTCTCTTCTGTTCGAAATGTTAGACTAAAATCCTAATACAAAAAAAATCTTAAAGAGAGAAATTAATCTTAATTATCTTCTTTCCTAAGACTGTAAAGACGAAAAGCGTGTTTTAAAGCGTTTGACTCCTGTCATAGCGGTCAACGTGCATTAAGCGGTCACCCCGCCATTCCCCGTGGGTGACCACGAACAGGTTCGAGTGTACTCAGGTTCCGCACAGAAGCAAGTTTTTATTTTTCCTATTTTTAAATAATGCACGTTGACTGCTATGATAGGAGTCAAACGCTTTAAAATACGCGTTTCGTCCTAACAGTCTTAAGAAAGAAGATAATCTGCAACGGGTCATTTGAACTCAAAGAACTAACATTGTTTTCAGGAGATAAACATGGAATAAATTTAACTTGGGGAATTATTCCTAGTTTTAAACTGACTTTATCTGACCGATCAATACAGGTGGGACGGCAATAGAGACAACCCGTTGGAACTCAGCCAAAGGTGACCGCTTAACAGAGGTTGAAATTAAACTTTAACGAAAGAAAAAATCTCGGGACTTCGACAACTGAACACTTAATACAGGTTAAACTGTAACTGATGGTTCGGTCCTAGATGGACGATGCCAGTGATATCGACCGTCTCTATCAACCATATTTTGACACTAACGCTAACTTTAAGATTTTTTTTGTATTAGGATTTTAGTCTAACATTTCGAACAGAAGAGAAAATGCCTCCAAAATCTAAAAAAATTGTCAAACAATGGATTATTGTGTCCACAGTACACTAGGAAACCGCTTAATTGACAACCGGGAACTGCTCAATCCCGTAAATACCTGAGATGGTCACATGACCGTCGAATTCTCTGCTTATCAGTTGACGTAAGCTGCGGGCTTTGTGTTCCCACCGCGTGGCCAAATCATTTAGATCAATCGTTGAGAAGACTTCTGTAACTTCAAACATCCGGTGATCAATCCTGAGCTTGCAATAGGAGGCTGTTTATAAGGTATTCGTGTATACAATTATTTTTGTTTGTTGTTTTTTCCTGCATGTTTCGGGGTATTTGGTACAATGACGGTTTAAGGTTATCGATAATTCCAGCCTGAATTTTACCGCCTACATCTAGACGACAACGTTGCATTTACATTCACTGAGCATGGAAATTTATGGTTTTTGAGCGTTATCAATCAGACTGAAAACGCAAACGAAACCTAGAAGCTGCCGGGCTGGACCGCATTTAAAACTAACATAACAATGACGAAGCTAAAAACAAACACAGCCTTCGGGGTGATATGGAAATTTTCTTGATCTTTACAGTGACTTCCCGCCAGGCGAGATTCACTGTTCTATTTCCCCAATAGTTTTATTCTTCATCTTCTCAAATTTAGCAAAATGATTCAAATTATTTTTTATTTACATATTATATTCTTATGCTCTGAAGGAGGCAAAGGTCACAACCGCTCGTCAAAAGCTTACTTAGCAATATTTTCAGTTTGTTTTCAGTCGTGTAATTTCTTGACCGCTCAGGTTTTATTTTATTTTTGATGAGGTCTAATCTTAAGAATACTTCAGTTATTTCATTCAGGATGTTAACACACGAAAAGAGATATATTGTTTCGACATCTAAGACATCATGTGACTGAGCAAAAAAACCAGGAAAATGAGACATATTCAGTTTCTTCGATATTTACCGAACGCTCGGTTAAACTGTCAATTTTTGGTTCCACTATTTAAATGAAACATCCCTAAAAGTTCGTAAGTTTAATGCTCTATAACAATCGTGATGTTTATTCTTTGCTTTACGCACGATGAGTAACAGTCTTTAGAATAATCAGAGGTTTAATTGTTCTTTTTTTTTAATAGGTTTCAAAACTCAGCATCAATCAACCTAGCACAACAAATTTCCGAACGATCACGTGACGGTCAAAGTAGGATCACGTCTAGCAAATAAAGGACTTCGACTTTTCCGACCGTATCAGTTACGATTTATCAAAAACTTAGAGACCGCCACGAAATATGTCATAATTCTTTATTTTAATAAGAAAAAAGAAAAAAACAAGAAAAGAAAAAAACAAAAACCGAAAAAAACAAGAACGTGCGAGTGTGTAGAGAGTACATCTCGACAATACCTGTGCACGGCAGACACGGGGTCATACTTCATTATTCCATCTCTAATGGTATAATTTACATGATAAACCTGCATTGCGTTCACTGTTGATTAATTTATTGATGTTACCATCAATATTTCCATGAAAAGTTCGATTGCGCCCAAGATCCTGCATAGATAATGTGTCTATCTAATCTTACGTCAACTCTCTAATAGGAAGGAAATATTAAATGTAAAACGTTTTAGAAATTAGTCGTCTGAAGTGTAACTCCGGTTACACTTCCCTCTGTCGAAAACGTGAAAAAGCTGTACCACGCTTCCAAATCAAGTTACGGTTTATTCAATTGATTTTATGATTTTATTACAACGCTTCGGTTAACTCCCACTCACAGCTCTTAGCTTATTTGAAAAAAGACACTAAAATCGTGAGGCAGCAGGCACATGGAACAAGGCCATATATGGGCGTTAAAAAAATAAAACGTGACAGATAAATGCTATGTAGTAGACAAACTAAATCACTCACAAATGTCAATCAAATTAAGACGAATTAACGTATTGTAAAATCTCCAACAACTCTTATAGTGATATAGTGATTATTTCTTCACTTCTACTGCGCTGATGCTCCCTCGGGTCGTCAATCCTGACACAGACAGGCTTAAATCGGGCCCTTTACTTTGCGTATGACAAAGACGAGAATCACTAAACACTATGGCTCTTTTTTTAAGTATTTGTTTTTCTGTGTGTGTGGACGATTCATTAGCATGATATAACTTGCAAATTAGCAAATTAGGCTAGCTGAAATAAATCTTTGAAAATTAAAAAAATGTGAAGTCATCACGTCTTGAATGGAGAGGAAAAAAACCAAGCCTGTGATCAATTTACAAATATTGTCTGCGTCTCGTATCAGACTCAGAAAATTAGTTTTATTTTTGTATCTTTCGCTAACTTAGTTTTTACTCATAAAATACACGGCCGGTAACCTTCAAGCTTGATGCTTTATAGGGTTAGCGTATTTGATTAACAATTACGGTGTTTATGATGATTAATGATGATATTTGTTTGGGCCGAAATTCTTTCTTTTCGTTCATAAGCTGAACAAAAGAAGCGAGCCGGCAAGGGCGAAACTGAGTCATACATGTTTTTCTGCTATACATACGTTGTACCTATTAATGGCTTAGCTCCCTTCCGGGTTCTTTGTAGATCAATGGTTGAGCATCCAAACGGGAAATCGGAATGTTGAATGATCGATTCACTAAATTGGAAATTCAGAAGCTTTCTTTGTCTTGCGCTCGGATGACATCATTTTCCAAAACTTGCTTCTTGAGGAGCAAGGCAAACATGAGGGGGGGGGGGGGGGGGAGAGGAGGAGGGAGAGGGTGATTTTCTTTTACTCCACGTCTGGTACACGTGAGCAAATATCGTTACCACTCCGTCACAGTATGGTCATGTATGGACGATAGGAGAACGGAATTAGCTCAAAAGAGCTGCAACTGCTCAAAAATATAAAATCTGGCACCGTTTTAAACATTTTTTATCGATGAATAACTTAACAGATATTGCACACACAGAAATATGTTTTCGTTTGAGAAGCTCAGATGCTTTCGGACAGAACTAAGGAAAGCGATACTTAGGCCCAAAGCGAAAAGAAAAAACGTTTCCATAGTTATTTTCATTAACAGATCTGGGAATTTTGTATGCTGGTCAGCGGTGAAACGCGTTACATTGACCTCTTACCCAGACCATCGCCGTTCATGTAAGCACGGACTCAAATTTTAAACCTCGTATTTTCGTCGTTATAAGGCCACGAACGGGTGCTTTTCTTGTCCTAAAATACGATCATTGTGTTGTCGATACCTTTTAAAAGAATAAGCTGTAATGACATAGCGACGGATAAGTATATATTTTTTCATTTGAGGCGGCGCTTTCTTATTATTTGCAAGTTAACAGCTCGTTTATCATTTGTATGCAACTGTATTTGCATTTTCCGGTTTTAGACGTCAGCAACCCGTGCGTCTGGCGGGCGTAACAGAATGAGTTAATGTCTGGTTTTACCTGCCCTGGAGAACGACTAATCACGTTTTTGTTACATAACCGCAAAAGACGAGATCCTTCATTCCTCTAGAAATTCTAACGCATTCTTAGCGTCTCGTCTTAAGCTATGAGTCTCTGCCAGCTATATTTTTTATCTCATCTTAAGGGACATCACTGAAAAAATAATTCGTTAACCACGTCGAACGTGATGGATTGCCGAAGCATGAAAATCAGTCTTGCATAGCGCACGCTAGGATCACGAGAAAATAACTCTTGCACGCTGCCTAGTAATGATATACCAGCCGGGAGGGCTCCTGCATGTATTCAATACTGGAAATAAAATCGTTAGTTACAGGTTCCAGTCGTCTCACTGTATATGTATTATATATTTCTTGACTCTATTTCCTTTTAAGCGCTTTTATCTTTCATTTGTTGAGATTCTTTACTGAAACTCTCGTCAGGATCTCTCGAGGTTAATTTTGGCTTTCGCTGCTTATGTATCCTGGCAACATGTACGTGCTGGCATCAAGATTATTGAACAAGGAAACAAATAGGTCCATGAAAAGCGTGGGAATCGTATATGTAAGACCTAAATATAGAAAGAGAACCTTTTAAAAGTTCCAGCGATCTTGACCTGGCTGGGTTTTCGCGCAACTTTCTACATCCATTAGCTGGAAAAGTAAGCTTTTTCTCAACCTACAAGAAAATTAGCTTCCTACTTTACAAGGACTGTGTTCAAGACTGGTGCCATTCGTTGTATCAGTTGCCGTAAGAAATGTACCTGTACATCAGAAAATTGTTGATCACGTACCAATTCAATACAGAAACCCCTTCAGACGTAATACCAAACATAAACATGCATGAAAAATTGAGCGGCATGAAAGGTAACCTAATTCTCTCTATATATTGCTTGTTGCAGAGTTTGAGCGAGGCTGTGGACGAAGCCCTGACAATTTGAGTTTCTGCAAAGAAAGACAGAAAGGTAGGACAGTACAACAAAATAAAGCAACATTTCAATTATCATTGGAATCTCGTAAAGTTTTAGTGGAGTAGCTACGGAAAACGATTAGCTAAGGAAAAAACCTTCAAGTAATATGGCTCTTGATGTTGTGGTAATATTCCAATCTTTTAATACTAATATCCAATCTTTTAATCTTGCGGCTGCGTGTTTAGACTTGCTGTATACTCATGAAATCCAAGATTAAATTTATTGTAGTCAGAATGCTGTCGGCCATTTTTCAATGGGTCCTGGCTATTGCCGGCGTTTATCACCAGCGTAAGTAGTATGGCACAACCATTGAAATTGGCGAAGGCCTAACGCTCGAAACGTCAGCCGTAGAAAATCTTAATGCGTACGGCGGCAAATTTACATTGTCGACCCATTTCATAAAACCAAATTTTCTGTTTAATTCTACTTTAAGTCGTTTCATAGAATTAAAATCGTTCGTAACCTGTTGTTTGTTATTTACAACTTTTTTATGTTTAATTCTTTGTTTAAATTTTTTTCGCCGGTCTAAAAATACTTTATTTTGGAGAGCCTTTTACAGGCTGGTTTAACGCGTAGGCACACATTTAGGCTTGTTACCCACTCCTCCCTCACAGTTGTTTGCGTGAGAGGAATGCTATATTTAGGCCGGAAAAAAACGCAACGTCATCAGATAAAAGAGAAACATTACAGGTTTCCCTTGACCCTATTTTTTCAGTCATTTACTCTCACCTAACTCGAATCCCCGCTAACTCAAAAGGGATTTTATTTCGCAATTTCTAACGTTCGATTCTAGGTCGGGCACCATCAATAAATTGTCGGTGCTGACAATTCCTTACCTGGCGGGGCTTTGAGGTGCAATTTGTTTAGCGCGAAGCAAACTATAGCGAGATACTCATAATCTGAATACAACTTAAATTTTATGAAAAAAAAGATTTCATTAAAAATTCAATTAGAAACTAATAGGATATTTTTTAATGTTTCAGAATTTGTTATAATAGTGGGGCTTTCAGACTAAAACCTATTACGTGACGATGGAAGAAGGATTTCCACTGTTCCTTTTTTCCCTTTTGTCGTTGCTTTTGCGTAAGTATTGTATTACAACTTTCTTCGTTTATCATGTGTTTGTGAGGTCCCTGGGTTGTACCTATCTATTTAATTTCATGGTCTATGCTTTACAGCGGACAATAAGCTACAATGCTAATCAAAAGGCAACCTTCAGGTCATATATTGCGGAGTCATCGAGGATGAACATATGAGCACATAAAAATATCACAGCACTGCAAAAATCGCTGATAAACTTTAGGGTGAAGATTCCCAAAGGGAGGAAGAGGGTTTACCGGTTTAAAAGCAGCAAGAGTTTCAAGGAGTGTGCTAAAGAGACAGAAATCCGTGCTTATAAATCCCATTCATATAGAAAATAGTTTATTGTTACTTTGAAGAGGCGCCTCTATCTAAAACAGGTGTCGGCTTGAACACATCAGTCAAGAATAATTCCCATTGTTAGAACACAATAGTCCTTTTGCCATTAGCTCTTTTTCTGGCGTCAAAAAAATACTGAAAGGTATTTTTTAACCCGCAGACGTAAGCCTTCAGGCCAATTCTTCATGCCAACCGGATCAGATAACAATCAAAGATCCAAAAACTGGTTCGATTCAGTGCCAGGACTGTTTAAAATGTCCACCTGGCGAGGGTCTCTCAGTCAATTGCGGAGACGTAATACCCCCTTCGACACCTGTGCAATGCAAGCCATGTGTGCTAGGAAAGACATATTCTGCTTTCCTCGAGGCCGGAGGTTGTGAGGACTGTAGAAATTGCGGTGAGTACCGCGAAACTACGAAAGCCTGTACAGTGACTTCCAAGGCCGAATGTGGAAGGTGTAAGCCTGGGGCGTATGCCGAAGGCATGCTGGGACTGTGCAAGCCCTGCTCTCCGTGCTGTTATGATGGTAAGGATATAATTATACCTGAGTGTCAAGTTCCAGGTGTACCAACAGGCCTGCAGTGCAGCTACTTACGATCTAACAAGTGCAGTACATTGATGACATCAAGTATTAGCACGGCGCCGTCAACCCTTCAACCAGATCAGTCCACGACCCAATGGCGGCCATTCTCTTCTACAACGGGCACCGAAGTAATCTCTCTTTCAAGTGGGCCAACCACCAACATGGTTGAAGAGAACTCACTAAATGTGGGCAGCATAGTTGGTCCTGTTGTGAGCAGCTTCACAGCTTCCGTCACGATCCTCGTCATCGTGTGCTGCAAAAATATGCGCAAGCGCCGGTCTCACCAATGTTGTCACCAAGACAACCACTGTCATGATGATCAAGGTCAACAGTGCAAGGTCACTACGGTTTGACGACAGCCATCAGCTCCTATAAATTATCTAATAACCTGATAAGTTTTGCCCTGTAATTTTTTTTTTGTACAGTGACAGAGAAATCGGGACATTTTCGCTACCTAAGTGGTTTCTAATCGTCTTAAAACGTCTGCAAGCCACGATTCATTCTCGTTCTAAGATTTTCTGTTCTCTCGATTAAGATTGACCACACTTCCGTAAGATCGTCAGCTTTTAGCATTTTGGGTGGGTGAAGGGAGGGAGGACGCCTTCAGCACACAGTCCCCCCAATGTTGTAACCAGGAAGACCACTGTCACGATGTTCAAAGACACCGATGAGGAGGTCATTACGGTTTTGACGACAGTCATCAGCTCCTTTGAATGCAATTTTCCGTTAAGTTATGCTCAGTAGTTTTTTGAGTTAGTGATAGAGAAATTTATTGGTTGACAAATTCTCCTTTAAAGTAGCATATGAAATGTGTAATAAAAACGGAATGGAGAACTTGCATGCAAATCTTCGGGTATAAAGGTTAAGCACCTTATAATTATATTTCATCCCAACTCGGCGCTTAGTTTTTATGCGGATCAGCATCTATTTGCGATATAATAGGATGAAGCCTTACATTGTGAATTTGTTATTAAGAATTTATGTTATTAACCTTTCCCTATTTTGGCCATTCCGTCATTGTTCTTTGTTTTAAACTGACTAGCGTGGTCTGCGATAGGAAATGGCTATTTAAGAGGTTCTTTACTTTATTTGCACAATAAGAGCAGCCTTTGATTGCTTTTATTTGCTAACCTCCCTTACATAAACAACCCCCAGCCGTTCGCTCAGAAGCCATCCATGTTTTGGGCTACTGAAGAGTGTGTAAAGCTTTCACAACATGTTGCAAAGCCCAGATCTCTTAGATTCACTCACCGTCGTGCGTGTTCAAGGAAGTTGTCAATCATGTTATCATTATTTTTGGAGCGGATGTTGTTTTTGTCTTTCTGTCGTTATCAAACCAAATAAAAGCTTGTCGGTAGAGTTATTTTGTGTCTGTTTTTACTAGACCAATTATTCAACTCAGGCTTGTAGAATATGAGATTATACGAGAGATTGTAAACTGAAAGTACTTACCCTTTTACACACCCCATTGCAATGATAGTTTTTTGCCCTCGCAGGGTTCTGGCTTAGAGGTCGGAACGAAAGGAAGAAATCTCGGGACTTTGACAACTGACCGCTTAATACAGGTTAGACCGTGATTGATGGTTCGGTCCTAGATGGACGATGCCAGTGATACTCATCGTCCCTATCAACCAAAACTTGGACACAAGCGCTTACTTTAAGACTTTTTTTTCTGTATTAGGATTTTAGTCCAACATTTCGAACAGAAGAGAAAATGTCTCCAAAATTTAAAAAAATTGTCAAACAATGGATTATTGTGTCCACAGTACTTTAGGAAACTGCTTAATCGACAACCGAGAGCTACTCAATCCCGAAAATACCTGAGACGGTCACGTGACCGTCCAAGTCTCTGCTTATCGTTTGACGTAAGCCGCGGGCATTGTGTTCCCACCGCGTGGCCAGATCAGTCAGATAAATTGTCGAGAAGACTTCTGTAACTTCAAACACCCGGCAATCAATCCTGAGCTTGCAATAGGAGGCTGCTTATAAGGTATTCGTGAATACAATTGTTTTTGTTTGTTGTTTTTTCCTGCATGTTTCGGGGTATTTGGTACAATGACGATTTAAGGTTATTAATAATTCCTGCCTGAATTTTACCGCCTATATCTAGACGACAACGTCGCATTTACATTCACTGAGCATGGAAATTTATGGTTTGCGGGCGTTATCAATCAGATCGAAAACGTAAACGAAACCTAGAAGCTGCCGGGCTGGACTGCATTTAAAACTAACATAACAATGACGAAGCTAAAAACAAACACAGCTATCGGGCTGATATGGAAATTATCTTGATCTTTAGAGTGACTTCCCACCAGGCGAGATCCACCGTCCTATTTCGCCGATAGTTTTATTCCTCATCTTCTCAAATTTAGCGAAATGATTCGCGATTATTTTTTATTTACATATTATATTCTTATGCTCTGAAGGAAGCCAATGTAACAACCGCTCGTCAAAAGCTTTCTTCGCAATATTTTCAGTTTGTTTTCAGTCGTTTAATTTCTTGACCGCTCAGGTTTTATCATGAGTTCCTTTTACACGCGATGAGGTCTAATCTTAAGAATACTTCAGTTATTTCATTCAGGATGTTAACACACGAAAAGAGATATATTGTTTCGACATCTAAGACGTCATGTGACTGAACAAAAAAACCAGGAAAATGAGACATATTCAGTTTCTTTGATATTTACTGAACGCTCAGTTAAACTGTCAATTTTTGGTTTTAATATTTAATTGAAACATCCCTAAAAGTTCGTAAGTTAAATGCTTTACAACAATCGTGATGTTTATTCTTTGCTTTACGCACGATGAGTAACAGTCTTTAGAATAATCAGAAGTTTAATTGTTTCTTTTTTTAATAGGTTTCAAAACTCAGCATCAATCAACCTAGCACAACAAATTTCCGAACGATCACGTGACGGTCAAAGTAGGTCACGTCTCGAAAATAAATTACTTCGACTTTTTCGACCGTATCAGTTACGATTTATCAAAAACTTAAAAAGACCGCCACGAAATATGTCATAATTTTTTATTTTAATAGAAAAAGAAAAAAACAAAACAAAAACGTGCGAGTGTGTAGAGAGTACATCTCGACAATACCTGTGCTCGGCAGACACGGGGTCATAATTCATTATTCCATCCCTAATGGTATAATTTACATGATAAACCTGCATTGCATTCACTGTTGATCAATTTATTGATGTTACCATCAATACTTCCATTAAAAGTTCGATTGCGCCCAAGATCCTGCATAGATATTGTGTCCTTCTAATCTTACGTCAACCCCCTAATAAGAAGGAAGTATTAAATGTAAAACGTTTTTGAAATTAGTCGTCTGAGGCGTATCTCCGGCAACACTTCCCTCTGTCGAAAACGTGAAAAAGCTGTACCACGCTTCCAAATCAAGTTACGGTTTATTCAATTAATGTTATGATTTTATTACAACGCTTCGGTTAACTCCCACTCACAGCTCTTAGCTTATTTAAAAAAGACACTAAAATCGTGGGGCAACAGGCACATGGAACAAGGCCATATATGGGCTTTAAAAAAAATAAATAAAACGTGACAGATAAATGCTATGTAGTAGACAAACTAAATCACTCACAAATGTCAATCAAATTAAGACGAATTAACGTATTGTAAAATCTCCAACAACTCTTATAGTGATATAGTGATTATTTCTTCACTTCTACTGCGCTGATGCTCCCTCGGGTCGTCAATCCTGACATAGACAGGCTTAAATCGGGCCCTTTACTTTGCGTATGACAAAGACGAGAATCACTAAACACTATGGCTCTTTTCTTAAGTATTTGTTTTTCTGTGTGTGTGTAGGATTCAATTGCATGATATAACTTGCAAATTAGCAAATTAGGCTGGCTGAAATAAATCTTTGAAAATTAAAAAAATGTGAAGTCATTACGTTTTGAATGGAGAGAAAAAAACCAAGCTTGCGATCAATTTACAAATATTGTCTGCGTCTCGTATCAAACTCAGAAAATTAGTTTTATATTTGTATCTTCCGCTAACTTAGTTTTACTTATTAAACATATTACACGACCGGTAACCTTCAAGCTTGATGCTTATAGGGTTAGCGTATTTGATTAACAATTACGGTGTTTTTGATGATTAATGATGATATTTGTTTGGGTCGAAATTCTTTTTTTTCGTTCATAAGCTGAACAAGAGGAGCGAGTCGACAAGGGAGAAACTGAGTCATACATGTTTTTTTGTTATACATATGTTGTACCTTTTAATGGCTTAGCTCTCCCCCGGGTTCTTTGTAGATCAGTGGTTGAGCATCCAAGCGGGAAATCGGAAGGTTGAATGATCGATTCTCTAAGTTGGAAATTCAGAAGCTTTCTTTGTCTCGCGCTCGGATAACATACGATCATTGTGGTGTCGATACCTTTTAAAAGAATAAGCTGTAATGACATAGCTACGGATAACTAGAATTTTTTCATTTGAGGCGGCGTTTTCTTATTATTTGCAACAGCTCGTTTATCATTTGTATGCAAATGTATTTGCATTTTCTGGTTTTACACGTCAGCAACCCGTGCGTCTGGCGGGCGTAGCAGAATGACTTGATGTCTGGTTTTGCCTGCCCTGGAGAACGACTAATCACGTTTTTGTTACATAAACGCAAAAGACGAGATCCTTCATTCCTCTAGAAATTCTAACGCATTCTTAGCGTCTCGTCTAAAGCTATGAGCCTCTGCGAGCTATATTTTTTTATCTCATCTTAAGAGACATCACTGAAAAAATAATTCGTTAACCACGTCGAACGTGATGGAATGCCGAAGCATGAAAATCAGTCTTGCATAGCCCACGCTAGGATCACGAGAAAATAACTCTTGCACGCTGCCTAGTAATGATATACCAGCCGGGAGGGCTCTTGCATGTATTCAATACTGGAAATAAAATCGTTAGCTACAGGTTCCAGTCGTCTCACTGTATATTTATTATATATTTCTTGACTCTATTTCCTTTTAAGCGCTTTTATCTTTCATTTGTTGAGATTCTTTTATTGAAACTCCCGTCAGGATCTCTCGAGGTTAATTTTGGCTTTCGCTGCTTATGTATCCTGGCAACATGTACGTGCTGGCATCAAGATCATTGAACAAGGAAACAAATAGGTCCATGAAAAGCGTGGGAATCGTATATGTAAGACCTAAATATAGAAAGAACACCTTTTAAAAGTTCCAGCGGTCTTGACCTGGTTGGGTTTTCGCGCAACTTTCTACACTCATTAGCTGGAAAAGTAAGCTTTTCCTCAACCTACAAGAAAATTAGCTTCCTACTTTGTAAGGACCGTGTTCAAGGCTGGTGCCGTTCGTTGTATCAGTTGCCGTGAGAAATGTACCTGTACATCAGAAAATTGTTGATCACGTACCAATTCAATACAGAAACCTCTACAGATGTAACTTGACCAAACATAAACATGCATGAAAAATTGAGCGGCATGAAAGGTAACCTAATTCTCTCTATATATTGCTTGTTGCAGAGTTTGAGCGAGGCTGTGGACAAAGCCCTGACAATTTTAGTCTCTGCAAAGAAAGACAGAAAGGTAGGACAGTACAAAAAAATAAAGCAACATTTCAATTATCATTGCAATCTCGTAAAGTTTTAGTCGAGTAGCTACGGAAAACGATTAGCTAAGGAAAAAAACCTTCAAGTAATATGGCTCTTGATATTGTGGTAATATTCCAATCTTTTAATGCCAACATCCAATCTTTTAATCTTGCGGCTGTGTTTTTAGGCTTGCTGTATACTCATGAAATCCAAGATTAAATTTATTGTCGTCAGAACGCTATCGGCCATTTTTAATGGGTCCTGGCGTTTATCACCAGCGTAAGTAGTATGGCACAACCATTGAAATTGACGAAGGTCTAACGCTCGAAACCTCAGCCTTAGAAACTCTTATGCGTACGGTGGCCAATTTACATTGTCAACTCATTTCATAAAACCAAATTTTCAGTTTAATTCTACTTTAAGTCGTTTCATAGAATTAAAATCGTAACCTGTTGTTTGTTATTTGCAACTTTTTTTTATGTTTAATTCGCTGTTTAAATTTTTTCACCGGTCTAAAAATACTTTATTTTGGAGAACCTTTTACAGGCTGGTCTAACACGTAGGCACACATTTAGGCTTGTTACCCACCCTTCCCTCACAGTTGTTTGCGTGAGAGGAATGCTATATTTAGGCCGGAAGGAAACGCAACGTCATCAGGAAAAAGAGAATATCACAGATTTCCCTTGACCCTATTTTTTCGGTCATTTACTCTCACCTAACTCGAGCCCCCGCTAACTCAATAGGGATTTTATTTCGCAATTTCTATAGCTCGATTCTAGGTTGGGCACGTCAAGTCGTCTCGCACGTCGGATAACATCTTTTTTCCAAGTCTTGCTTCTTGAGGTGCAAGGCAAACATGAGGGGAGGAGGCCGAGTGATTTTTCTCTACGTCTAGTACACATGTTTCTTTTCGTTTGAGAAGCTAAGATGTTTTCGGACAGAACTAAGGAAAGGGATGTTTAGGCCCAAAGCGAAAAGAAAAAACGTTTCCATAGACCTCTTACCCAGACCGCCGCCGTTCATGTAAGCACGGGCTCAAACTTTGTATCCACGGTGTTCAATAGAGTTGATGCATCATATCAATATGTCTGACTAAAACATACAGTTGTTTGAATGTACAGCCGAGTTTTAGGCAAAAATGCAACTCTCGTCACAGAAAACTTGTATACGATTAAATTACCAAGGACTTTTTGAGCTCGGTGTTTCTTGCTCCTCTGGTGGGGCAAAATGTTACAAGTAATTTCTAAGTCCCCGCACTACGTTTCGAGACAGCATCGCGTGACATACCGATCCTTTTGTATCTATTTCCATAATTGTAAGGCCATGAACGGGTGCTTTTCTCGTTCTAAAATACGATCATTGTGTTGGCAATACCTTTTCAAAAGAATAAGCAATAAATGACACAGCTACGGATAAGTAAATTTTCTTTTATTTTGAGGCGGCGCTTTGTAATTGTTTGCAAGTTTACAGCTCTCTTACCATTTTTATGCAACTGTATTTGACACGTGAGTCTGGCGTGCGTAACAGAGTTAGTTAATGTCTGGTTTTGCCCGCCCTGAAGAACTGCTCGTCACTTTTTTGTATTCATTAAACGCAAAAAGGCGAGATCCTAAATTCCTCTAAAAACTCTAACGCATTCTTAGCGTCTCCTCTAAAAATATGAGTCTCTCTGCGAGCTATATTTTTATCTCATCTTAAGAGACATCACTGAAAAAATTGATTCATAAACAACGTCGAACTTGATGGATTGCCGAAGCATGAAAATCAGTCTTGCATAGCGTTCTCTAGGATCACGAAGAAATAACTCTGGCACGTTTTGCGTAGTAACATATACCAGCCGGGAGGGCTCTTGTATGTATGCAATACTGTTGATGAAACTGTTAGCTACAGGTCTTTTCTACAACTATGAGTCTCTCTGCGAGCTATATTTTTATCTCATCTTAAGAGACATCACTTAAAAATTAATTTATAAACAACGTCGAACGTGATGAAACGCTGAAGCATGAAAATCAGTCTTGCATACCGTTCTCTAGGATCACGAGGAAATAACTCACGTTTCGTAGTAACCTTTACCAGCCGGGAGGGCTCCTCCATGTATGCAATACTGTAAATGAAATCGTCAGCTACAGGTTCCTACTTAGTCAGCTTCCTACTTTACAAGGACTATTCGTGACTGATACCGTTCGTTTTATCAGTTGTCGTGAGAAATGGGACGCACAAATTCAAGAGAGAAACTGTTCACGTACCAAATCAACAAGGAAAACCCCTTCATACCTAATCATAATACCACCTCAGACGCAATACTCAACATAAATATGCATGAAGAAAAGAGCGGCATAGATGGTAAACTGATTTACTATATAAATCACTTGATAATTCTTTTTTGTCGCAACTGATTTGAGCGAGGCTGTAGACGAAGTCCTGACAATTCAAGACTGCGAAGAAAGAAAGAAAGGTACGATGATGCAACGAGATAAAGCAACATTACAGTGATCATTGGAATCTCGTAAAGTATTTGTCGATTAGCTAAGGAAAAAAAGCTTCAAGTAATGCGGCTCTTACTATCGTGGTCATATTCCAAGGATCAACCTTTTAATTTCGCGGCTGCGCTTTTGGGCCCGCTGAAAATTCACTCTATTACCGACAAACTTCGACAGAAAAGATCAGTATTACAAGTGTCCGACTTTTCTTTTTTATTGTTGTCACCAGAACGCTGTCGGTCATTTTTCAGTGGGTCCTGGCTATTGTCGGCGTTCAGTACGGCAGTAGCATAGCATGGCACGAACCCTCAGTCTTAGAAACTCTTTATGCGTACGGCGGCCAATTTATATTGTCAACTCATTTCATAATAACAAATTTTCTTGTTTAATTCTACTTTAAATCGTTACATAGACTTAAAATCGTTCGTAATCTGCTGTTTGTTAGTTACAACTTTTTTTCCATTTAATTCGCTGTTTAAATTTTTCCATCGATCTAAAAATACAGGCTGGTCTATCAGGTAGGCGCACATTTAGGCTTGTTACCCACTCCTCCCCCACGATTGTTTGCGTGGGAGAATGCTATATTTAGGCCGAAAGAAACACAATGTTATCAGGAAAAAGAAAAATATTACAGATTTCCTGGACCCCATTTTTTCAGTCAATTACTATCAGCTAACTCGGACCCCCGCTAACTCAATAGGGCTTTTCTTTCGAAATTTCTGTCATTCGACTCAAGGTCGGGCACGGTCAGTAAATTGTGCGCGGTGACAATTCCTGAGGGGAAATATGTTAAGCGTGAAGCAAACTACCGCGAGGTACTCATAATCAGTAAATACAACCTAAATTTTATGAAAAAAAGATATAATTCCATTGGAAACTAATAGGATGTTTTTTAATGTTTCAGAATTTATTATAATAGTTGGGCTGGCGATCAGACTGAAAACGTGACGATGGAAGAAGGATTTCAATTGTTCCTGTTTTCCCTTTTGTCGTTGCTTTTGCGTAAGTATCATATGACACCTTTCTTCGTTCGCCCCTGAGTTGTACCTATCTATTTAATTTCATGGTCTATGCTTTACAGCTGACAATAAGCTACAATGCTAATCAAAAGGCAACCTTCAGGTCATATATTGCGAAGTCATCGAGGATGAACATAAGAGCACATAAAAATATCATAGCGCTGCAAAAATCGCTCATAGCCTACTGACTGAAGATCCGCAGTGGAAGGAAAAGGATTACTGGTTTAAAGTCAGCAAGGGTTTCAAGAAAAATGCTAAAGAGACAGAAGTCCGTGCTTATAAATCACATTCATAGAAAATAGTTTATTGTTACTTTGAAGAAGCGCCTCTATCTAAAACAGGTGTCGTCTTGATCACATTAGTCAAAGATAATTCACATTGTTAGAACACACTAGGTTTTGTATCACTAGCTCTTTATCTCACATCATTAAAATACTATGTAGGTATTTTTTTTTTAACTCGCAGACATAAGCGTTCAGGCTAATTCCTCATGCCAACCGGATCAGATTACAATCAAAGATCCAAAAACTGGTTCGATTCAGTGCCAGAACTGTTTAAAATGTCCACCTACCGAGGGTCTCTCAGTTAATTGCGGAGACGTAGTACCTCCTTCAACACCTGTGCAGTGCAAGCCATGTGTGCTGGGAGAGACATATTCTGCTTCCCTCAAGGCCGGAGCTTGTGAGGACTGTGGAAATTGCGGTGAGTACCGCGAAACTACGAAAGCCTGTACGTTAACTTCCAAGGCCGTGTGTGGAAGGTGTAAGCCTGGCGCGTATGCCGAAGGCATGCTGGGGCTGTGTAAGCCCTGCTCCCCGTGCTGTAATGATGGTAAAGATATCATTATACCTGAGTGTCAAGTTCCAGGTGTACTAACAGGCATGCAGTGCAGCTACTTACGATCTAACAAGTGCAGTGCATTGATGACATCAAGTATTAGCACGGCGCCGTCAACCCTTCAGCCAGATCAGTCCACGACCCAATGGTGGCCATCCTCTTCTACAACGAGCACCAAAGTAATCTCTTCTTCAAGTGAGCCGACCGTAAACCTTATTGGAGAGGCTTCATCAAATATGCGCATCATAACTGGTTCTATTGTGGGCGGCTTCTTAGTTGTCCTCACGATTCTTTTCATTGCGTGCTGCAAAGTTATGCGTAAACGCCGGAAGGCCTTGTCGATGAGGGTTGGTTTAGCTACAGTGGAAGACGGAGCTGGTCAGACGCAAAATCAAGAACAAAGAAATAACCAAGAAGATGAGCGCGTCAATCGGGAACAAACAGATGATAGAGTCTTTCTGCCAAATGAACATCTGTATGAAGAGAGCCCACTTCCACATCCTACTCAAGAGGAAGCTGGTTATAGGAGTCCGGAAAAAAAAGGAGTGCAGGAGACCACGTCTCCTCTATCAGGCCAGAACAGTTTAGGTAAAAGTATGACTGGTCATGAATAAATCTTTGTTTGATTTCCTTTGTTAAGAACAAATTGCAAACCACCCTTATGTTGATTACTGGTCATACACCTAATTACTCTCACACAATGGTACAGACCGCTGGAAAGGGGGAGGGGGGCGGGGAGGGGGCTAGGTTTTCGATATGTATCAAACTAAATCCAGCAGAAACCTTCTCAAAATCTTCTAAAGCAAAAGTTTGCCTAATAAGGATGTCGCAAGGGAGATCCGAGAAACAGCAAAATCTAAGAGTATGAGGATTATTGACCCCAGAATTGACTATTAAAGTTACTGTTTCTTCTAAGTTAAATCACAAATACCACACAATTTACTAATCAAAGGCTTTCAAAATTCATTCTTTGAAATCATTTCAAAAACATATAAAACCGTTTTGAAGGGGTTTTTGAAGGCTGATTCAAACTTTTTAAACATAATTTCAATTTCATAATCTGATGCATCTTTTGATATTACTTTAGTTTCAGATTCTAAACTTGACGGGTCTGTGGTGAAGCAGTGTACAAAATCGTCTAAAAAGCAAGTACAGGGTGCCCCCAATGTTGTCACCAAGACGACCACTGTTACGATGATCAAGGTCACTGATGAGAAGGTCACTACGGTTTGACGACAGCCATCAGACTCTATAAATTATCTACTAACCTGATAATTTTTGCCTTGTAATTATTTTTTGTTACAGTGACAGAGATATCGAGACATTTTCGCTACTTAATTTGTTTCTAATCGTCTTAAAACATCTGCAAGCCCCGATTCATTCTCGTTCTAAGATTCGCTGTTCTCTTGATTAAGATTGACCACACTTCCGTAAGATCATCAACTTTTAGCATCTTCTCACGGTCACAAGAGACTGATGAGTAATTTTGGTGGTGCTGTAGAGGCAAGAGAATGAATGTAAGCAAATCTTTATAAGAGAGAACTTAAAAGAACGATCATTTTTGATCGCTTAGAGGGTGTATCGGAGGATTTCAGTTGTGTCGCGATAAAATTTACCTGATCTCCTCATAAGGCTTTGTTTAACAAATAGAGAAGCCTTGACTGTGCTCTGTTCTGTTATAAAGCACTTAGGAAGCGGCTAGAGCACGAAAGAAGTGTAGGGAGAAACACGAGACGTAGTCGAGTATTTCTCCCCACTTCTTGAGTGCTCTAGCCGCTTCCTAAGTGCTTTATAACAGAACAGAGCACAGTCAAGGCTTCTCTATTTGTTTTATAATAAAGAATCCATTAAATTCTCCAAGCATTACTTTCAATTTTCAAAACAAACTCTATTTCCAAAGCGAACAACAGTGTCGCATGCTCTATACTCTCATAGAGCACGCTACAATAAGGCAATCAGAATCCCTGTTAGAATGGTTCAAATAATCTGATTGGCTGTACAAGACTAAAGCTGTCAAAAGTGTCAAACCATCAAAATTAAAAAACCATCAAAGTTCACATTCTGCGATAGTTTACAAACTGAAATCGAATTTAACACTTTTGCCTGAAGTTTTTAAGTCTCTAATACAGAATCTTGAAGTGAAATGTGCAGTGAAATTCAGCCGAACTATGGCTCATAAAAACACGCGAGTTTGTTTTTTCACATGACAAGGTAGAAAACAAACTGTTCAAGGCGAGTGTTTTTTGAATGAACTACAGCCGAATTCACCGGAATTTGAAGATCACTCTGGATGACAGCTCCGCAAAACTCGACTGCAGTGAAAGGATATCAGAGCAAGCTCTTATTTTTTCACTCGAAGGGCGGCCGATGTAGTTTCTGAGGCTTGCTTTACTGTGATGACCGGAGATCGCCATGATGAGCGAGCCGCGATGGACTTCGGCATGATCATATTCGCTCAGACACCGTCATGATTTGTATGAATTTTAACAGTTATGCCAGTTTGGTTATATTTTTCATCATTTCTGTTTTGTTCTGTTTTGTTTTTGAACACTGAACTTTATATACTATACGAGTGTTAGCTGTGTTTGATTTTTATTACCGTACGTAAGCTTGCAATCTAACTGAGCGTGAAAATCTTTAAAACTCGGAATGTCTATTTTGTTTTTCCTTTGAGGATTTTCGTATCTGCTCACGTTTTAATAACGTAAATTACAGCTTCTTGTATGTTTACAAACCTTTGTTTGGTTCTTCTGTTGCCACTTACCGGCTCGCTTGTTCCGAAATTTCACTTTCAATTATCGGAAAAAAGCTAAAAAGAAGTCCCGGAAAAGGTCGAGCATGGTACAATTTGGCAGATGGCGTGACAGCTTGAACTCAGCTCTATGCTCTATACTCTCATAGAGCACGCTCTTTCAACCAATGACAGCGCGCGTTATATCCGAACTTTATTATAAAATATAGTTATGATCCCCTTTGAATGCAATTTTCGTTAAGTTATTCTTGGGAATATGGTTCGAGTTTTAATCCTCATATATCAGTTTGCCATTTGAAAAACATAAAGAAGCTAGCCGGTGAATATAACCACGTTCGAAACGATTTCCCTCACTCCTTAAGTATAATGATTGATGTATATCAATACCATGCTGTGATGAAGTGAATTAGTACCCCTTTAGATTCCCGTGGAGCTGAAACAGGAACTTCTCTTTCTCTTACTAATAAACAATTATTTAACAATAGGAAAAATAAAAACTTGCCTCTGTGAGAAACTTAAGTACAATCGAACCTGTTCGTGATCACCCACAGGGAATAGCGGGGTGACCGCTCAATGCACGTTGACTGCTATGACAGTAGTCAAACGCTTTAAAAGACGCGTTTCGTCCTAACAGTTTTAGGAAAGAAGATAATCTGCCTCCAAAATCTAAAAAATCGTCAAACAATGGATTATTGTGTCCCGAGTACTCTAGGAAACCGCTTAATCGACAACCGGGAACTGCTCAATCCCGAAAATACTTGAGATGGTCACGTGACCGTCCAATCCTCTGCTTATCGTTTGACGTAAGCCGCGGGCACTGTGTTCCCACCGCGTGGCCAGATCAGATAAATTGTCGAGAAGACTTCTGTAAATTCAAACACCCGGCAATAAATCCTGAGCTTGTAATAGGAGGCTGTTTATAAGGTATTCGTGAATACAATTGTTTTTGTTTGTTGTTTTTTCCTGTATTTTTCGGGGTATTTGGTATAATAACGGTTTAAGGTTATCAATAATTCCTGCCTGAATTTTACCGCCTATATCTAGACGACAACGTCGCATTTACATTCACTGAGCATACGAAAACGTAAACGAAACCTAGAAGCTGCCGGGCTGGACCGCATTTAAAACTAACATAACCATGACGAAGCTAAAAACAAACACAGCCATCGGGCTGATATGGAAATTATCTTGATCTTTAGAGTGACTTCCCGCCAGGCGAGATCCACCGTTCTATTTCGCCGATAGTTTTATTCTTCATCTTCTCAAATTTAGCGAAATGATTCGTGATTATTTTTTTTATTTACATATTAAATTCTTATTCTCTGAAGGAAGCCAAGGTCACAACCGCTTGACAAAAGCTTACTCCACAATATTTTCACTTGTTTTCAGTTGTGTAATTTCTTGACCGCTCAGGTTTTATCATGAGTTCCTTTCTACACGCGATGAGGTCTAATCTTAAGAATACTTCAGTTATTTTATTCTGGATGTTAACAAACGAAAAGAGAGATATTGTTTCGACATCTAAGACGTCATGTGACTGAACACAAAAAACCAGGAAAATGAGACATAATTAGTTTCTTTGATATATATTTACCAAACGTTCGGTTAAACTGTCAATTTTTGGTTCCAATATGTAATCGAAACATCCCTAAAAGTTTGTACGTTAAATGCTCTACAATAATCGTAATGTTTATTCTTTGCTTTACGCACGATGAGTAACAGTCTTTAGAATAATCAGAAGTTTAATTGTTCCGTTATTTTAATAGGTTTCAAAACAAATTTTCGAACGATCACTTGACGGTCAAAGTAGGATCACGTCTCACAAATAAGGGACTTCGACTTTTCCGACCGTATCAGTTACGATTTATCAAAAACTTAAAGAGACCGCCACAAAATATGTCATAATTCTTCATTTCATAGAAAAAGAAAAAAAAGAAGAAAAACAAAAACATATGCGAGTGTGTAGAGAGCACATCTCGACAATACCTGTGCAGACACGGGGTCATATTTCATTATTCCATCCCTAATGGTATAATTTATATGATAAACCTGCGCTGCTTTCACTGTTGATTAATTTATTGATGTTACCATCAATATTTCCATTAAAAGTTCGATTGCGCCCAAGATCCTGCATAGATAATGTGTCTATCTAATCTTACGTCAACTCTCTAATAAGAAGGAAATATTAAATGTAAAACGTTTTAGAAATTAGTCGTCTGAGGCGTAACTTCAGCTACACTTCCCTCTGTCGAAAACGTGAAAAAGCTGTACTACGCTTCCTAATCAAGTTACAGTTTATTCAATTGATTTTATGATTCTATTACAATGTTTCGGTTAACTCCCTCTCACAGCTCTTAGCTTATTTGAAAAAAAAAAACACTAAAAACGTAAGGCAGTAAGCGCGTGGAACAAGGCCATATATGGGCGTTAAGAAAAAATAAAATGTGACACATAAATGCTATGTAGTAGACAAATCACTTACAAATGTCAATCAAATTAAGACGGATTAACGTATCGTAAAAGCTCCAATAACTCTTATAGTGATTATATTTTCACTTATACTGCGCTGGTGCTCCCTTGGGTCGTCAATCCTGACACAGACAGGCTTTAATTAGGCCCTTGAATTTGCGTATGACAAAACGAGAATCACTAAATTAAATATTATAGCTCTTTTTTTAAGTATTTGTTTTTCTGTGTGTGTGTGTGTGTGTGGAGGTTTATTAGCATGTTATAACATGCAAATTAGCAAATTAGGCTAGCTGAAATAACTCTTTGAAAATTAAAAAAATGTGAAGTCATTACGCCTTGAATGGAGAGGAAAAAACCAAGCCTGCGATCATTTTAAAAGTTTTCTCTGCGTCTCGTATCAGACTCAGAAAATAAGTCTTATTTTTATCTCTTCCGCTAACTTACTTTTTACTTATTAAATACACGGCCGATAACCTTAGGGCTTGATGCCTTATAGGATTAGCGTATTTGATTAACGATTACGATGTTTATGATGATTGATGATGATATTTGTTTGGGTCGAAATTCTTTTTTTCGTTCATAAGCGGAACAAGAGAAGCGAGCTGGCAAGGGCGAAATTGAGTCATATATGATTTTCTGTTACATATATGCTGTACCTTTTAATGGCTTAGCTCTCCTCCAGGTTCTTTGTAAATCAGTGGTTGAGCATCCAAGCGGGAAATCGGAAGGTTGAATGATCGATTCTCTAAATTGAAAATCCAGAAGCTTTCTTTGTCTCTTGCTCGGATAACATCTTTTTCCAAGACTTGCTTCTTGATGTGCAAGGCCAACGTGAGGGGAGGAGGGTGAGGGTGACTTTTATTCTACGTCTTGTACACGTGTGCAAATATCGTTACCACTCCGTCAGAGTATGATCATGCATGGACTATAGGAGAACAGAATCAGTTCAAAAGAGTTACAACTGCTCAAAAATATAAAAATCTGGCACCTTTCCTAGCATTTTTATTGATAACTTAACGAATATTACACACACACACACAGACATGTTTTCGTCTGAGAGGCTAAGATGTTTTCGGACAGAACTAAGGAAAGCGATGTTTACGCCCAAAGCGAAAAGAAAAAACGTTTCCATAGTTATTTCCATCAACAGATCTAGGAATTTTCATATGCTGGTTAGCGGTGAAGCGCGTTCCATTGACCTCTTACCCAGACCGTCGCCGTTCATGTAAGCACGGGCTCAAACTTTGTATCCATAAGGTTCAGAAGAGTTGATGCACCATATCAGTATGTCTGACCAAAACAGAGAGTTGTTTGAATGTACAGCCGATTATAAGGCAAAAATGCAACTCTCGTCAAAGAAATCTTGTATACGATTAAATTATCAAGGGCTTTTTCAGCTCAGTGTTTCTTTCTCTTCTGGTTTGGCAAAATATCACAGGAAATTTTTAGGAGTTCCCGCACTACATGTCGAGACAGCATCGCGTGACATAACAATCCTTTTGTATCTATTTCTGTAGTTGTAAGGCCACGAACGGGTGCTTTTCTCGTCCTAAAATACGATCATTGTGTTGTCAATATCTTTTAAAAGAATAAGCTATAAATGACACAGCTATGGATAGGTAAATTTTCTTTCATTTTGAAGCGGCGCTTTGTAATTATTTGCAAGTTTACAGCTCGCTTACTATTTTTATGCAACTGTATTTGCATTTTCCGGTTTTACTAGTAAGCCATTGTAATATTTGACCCGTGAGTCTGGCGCGCGTAACAGAGTGAGTTAATGTCTGGTTTTGCCTGCCCAGAAGAACTGCTCGTCACGTTTTTGTATGCATGAAACGCAAAATGGCGAGATCCTTAGTTCCTCTAAAAATTCTAACGCATTCTTAACGTCTCCTCTAAAACTATGAGTCTGTCTGCGAGCTATATTTTTATCTCATCTTAAGAGACATCACTGAAAAATTAATTTATAAACAACCTTCGAACGTGATGGAACGCCGAAGTATGAAAATTAATCTTGCATAGCGTTCTATATTTTTGAGATATATTTTTATCTCATCTTAAGAGACATCACTGAAAAATTAAGTTATAAACAACCTTCGAACGTGATGGAACGCCGAAGTATGAAAATCAATCTTGTATAGCGTTATCTAGGATCACGAGGAAATAACTCTTGCACGTTTCGTAGTAACATATACCAGCTGGGAGGGCTCTTGCATATATACAATACTGTAAATGAAATCGTTAGCTACAGATTTCAGTTCTCTCACTGTATTTGTATCACATATTTCTTCACTCCATTTCCTTTTAAGCATTTTTATCCCTCATTTTTTTATTGAAACTCTCGTCAGGATCTTTCGAGGTTAATTTTGGCTGTCGCTGCTCATGCATGCCTGAAACATGTACGTGCTAAAATGACGTGTTGGCAACATCACGAAATATTTGGTTAGTACCATGATTATGTAACAAGGAAGTAAGTAGGTCCATGAAAAGCGGGTGGACCGTGAAGATGACCTAAATATAGAAAGAGCACTTTTAAAAAGTTCCAGCGGTCTTGACTTGGTTGGGTTCTCGCGCAACTTTCTTCACCCGTTAGCTGGAAAAGTAAGCTTCTTTTTAACCTACAATAGTCAGCTTCCTACTCTACAAAGGCTGTTCGTGACTTATACCGTTCGTTGTATCAGTTGCCGTGAGAAATGGTACGCGCCAATTCAAGAGAGAAACTGATCACGTACCAATTCAACAGGAAAACCCCTTCAGACCTAATCATAATACCGCCTCAGACGCAATACCCAACATAAATATGCATGAAGAAAAGAGCGGCATATATGGTAAACTGATTTACTATATAAATCACTTGATAATTTTTTTGTCACAACTGATTTGAGCGAGGCTGCAGACGAAGTCCTGACAACTCAAGACTGCGAAGAAAGACAGAAAGGTACGATGATGCAACAAGATAAAGCAACATTACAGTGATCATTGGAATCTCGTAAAGTTTTTGTCGATTAGCTAATGAAAAAAAGCTTCAAGTAAAGCGGCTCTTACTATTGTGGTCATATTCCAAGGGTCAACCTTTCGATTTCGCGGCTGCGCTTTTGGGCTTGCTGTATATTCATGATATCCCAGATTGAATTCACTCTATTACCGACAAACTTTGACAGAAAAGTTCAGTATTGCAAGTGTCTGACTTTTCTTTTTTATTGTTGTCACCAGAACGCTGTCGGTCATTTTTCAGTGGGTCCTGGCTATTGTTGGCGTTCAGTACGACAGTAGCATAGCATGGCACAACCATTTAAATTGACGAAGGTCTAACGCTCGAAACTTCAGCCTTAGAAACTCTTTACGCGTACGGCGGCCAATTTACCTTGTCAACTCATTTCATAATAACAAATTTTCCGTTTAATTCTACTTTAAATCGTTACATAAACTTAAAATCGTTCGTAACCTGCTGTTTATTAGTTACAACTTTTTTTTCCATTCCATTCGCTGTTTAAATTTCTCCATCGATCTAAAAATACAGGCTGGTCTATCAGATAGGCGTACATTTAGGCTTGTCACCTACTCCTCCCCCACGATTGTTTGCGTGGGAGGAATGCTATATTTAGGCCGAAAGAAACACAACGTCATCAGGAAAAAGGAAAATATTACAGATTTCCTTGACCCCATTTTTCAGTCATTTACTATCAGCTAACTCGGACCCCCGCTAATTCAATAGGGCTTTTGTTTCGCAATTTCTCAAGGTCGGGCACGGTCAGTAAATTGTGGGCGGTGACAATTCCTGTGGGGCAATATGTTAAGTGTGAAGCAAACTATCGCGAGGTACTTATAATCAGTGAATACAACTTAAATTTTATGAAAAAAAAGATACAATTCCACTAGAAACTAATAGGATATTTTTTAATGTTTCCGAATTTGTTATAATAGTGAGGCTGTCAGACTAAAAGCGTGACGATGGGAGAAAGATTTCCACTGTTCCTGTTTTCTTTTTTCACGTCGCTTTTGTGTAAGTATTGTGTGTCACCTTTCTTCGTTTATCATATGTTTGTCAGGCCCCTGAGTTGTACCTATCTGTATAATTTCATTGTCTATGCCTTACAGCTGACAATAAGCTACAATGCTAATCAAAAGGCAACCTTCAGGTCATATATTGCGAAGTCATCGAGGAAGAACATAAAAGCACATACAAATATCACACCACTGCAAAAATCGTCCCACTGAAGATCCGCGATGGGAGGAAAAGGGTTTAATGGTTTAAAGTCAGTAAGGGTTTCAAGAAAAATGCTAAAGAGACAGAAGTGCGTGCTTATAAATCACATTCATAGAAAATAGTTTGTTGTTACTTTAGAGAAGCGCCTCTATCTAAAACAGCGCCGTCTTGACCCCATCAGTCAAAGATAATTCCCATTGTTAGAATACACTAGTCCTTGTATCACTAGCTCTTTATCTCACATCAGTAAAATACTGAAAGGTATTTTTTAACTCGCAGACGTAAGCGTTCAGGCCAATTCCTCATGCCAACCGGATCAGATTACAATCAAAGATCCAAAAACTGGTTCAATTCAGTGTCAGGACTGTTTAAAATGTCCACCTGGCAAGGGTCTCTCAGTTAATTGCGGAGACGTAATAACCCCTTCAACACCTGTGCAGTGCAAGCCATGTGTGCTGGGAGAGACATATTCTGCTTCCTTCAAGGCCGGAGGTTGTGAGGACTGTGGAAATTGCGGTGAGTACCGCGAAACTACGAAAGCCTGTACGGTAACTTCCAAGGCCGTGTGTGGAAGGTGTAAGCCTGGCGCTTATGTAGAAGGCATGCTAGGACTGTGCAAGCCCTGCTCTCCGTGCTGTAATGATGGTAAAGATATCATTATACCTGAGTGTCAGGTTCCAGGTGTACCAAAAGGCATGCAGTGCAGCTACTTACGATCTAACAAGTGCAGCGCAGTCGTGACATCAAGTATTAGCACGGCGCCGTCAACGCTTCAACTAGATCAGTCCACGACCCAATGGCGGCCATCCTCTTTCATAAGGAGGACCGAAGTAAATTCTCCTTTAAGTGAGCAAGCCGTCAACCTGACTAGAGAGGCTTCACCAAATGTGGGCATCATAGCTGGTTGTTTTGTGGGTGGCCTTTTCATCGCGATCATCACCATCGCGTGCCGCATAGTTATGCCTAAACGCCGGAAGGCCTTATCGATGAGGATTGGTGTGGTTACAGTGGAAGACGGAGCTGGTCGGGCGCAAAATTGCGAACAACGAAATGATCAAGAAGACAATCGGGAACAAACAGAGGGAAGAAGTTTTCTGCCAAACGGAGATCTGTATGAAGAGAGCCCACTTCCACATCCCTTTCAAGAGGAAGCTGTTGATAAAAGTCCGGAGAAAATAGGAGTGCAGGAGACCACGTCTCCTCTATCAGGCCAGAGCAGTTTAGGTGAATATATGAATTGTTATAATGATATTTTTTGTTTGTTTCTCTTTTTAGGAACAAATCACAAATCACCCTTATGCCTTAAAACCAGTCATACACCTAATCTCTATACCTAATCACACAATGGTACGGATCGCCAGAAAGACAAAATCCGGCAGAAGCAAGAGCCTTCCAACTTTTTCCAAAGTAAATAGAAATTTCGCTTAACTATAATTTCGTTGGGGAAATTTTAGTGAAAGAGAAAACCATGGAGTGTGAGGATTCCAACCGACAAACTTGTCTTACTGTTCCATCTTAAGTTTAAGTTGAAATTATTTCAAAAACATTTGAAACCTCAAATTTTTAGAACAATTTCAAACCGAGCTGTAAACTAATGCATTTTTCTGCACCTTTAGATTCTAAACTTGACGGGTTTGTGAGGAAGCAGTGTACTGAATCGTTAAAAGTGAGAGCACACAGTCCCCCCAATTTTGTAACCAGCAAGACCACTATCACGATGTACAAAGACACTGATGAGAAGGTCACCACGGTTTGACGACAGTCATCAGCTCCTTAAATGCAATTTTCCGTTAGTTTCTGCTCAGTAGTTTGCTGAGTTAGTGAAAGAGAAATCGGGACATTTTAACAACTTTGGTTCCTTCTTATGGTTTTAAGACGTGTGCAAGCCCCGATTCACCAACGTCACAAGCTATTACATGTAAAAAGGTTTAGAAATTAGTCGTTTGAGGCGTAACTCCGGCTACACTTCACTCTGTTGAAAACGTGAAAAAGCTGTACCACGCTTCCTAATCAAGTTACGGTGTATTCAATTGATTTTATGATTCTATTACAACGCTTCGGTTAACTCCCACTCACAGCTCTTAGCTTATTTGAAAAAGACACTAAAAACGTTTGGTAGTAAGCACGTGACACATACATGTTATGTAATAGACGAACGAAATCACTCAAAATGTCAATCAAATTAAGACGAATTAACGTATCGTACGTCAATCTCCAACAACTCTCATAATAATGACTATTTTACTAATACTGCGCTCGTGCTCCCTTGGGTCGTCAATCAACACGGAAAGGATTTAATTGGGTCCTCGACATTACGTATAACAAAATATCAAAACAGAATCGCTGAGCATAATAGCTCTTCTTTTAAGTATTTGTTTTTCTATGTGTGTGGAAGATTCATTTGCATAATTAGGCTAGCTGAAATAAATCTTTGAGAATTAAAAAAATGTGAAGTAATTACGCCTTGAATGGAGAAGAAAAAAGCAAGCCTGCGATCATTTTACAAGTTTGCTTTGCGTCTCGTATCAGACTCAGAAAATTAGTTCCATTTTTATATCTTCCGCTAGCTTAGTTTTTACTTATTAAATACACGGCCGTTAACCTTCAAGCCCGATGCTTTTTAGGATTAGCGTATTTGATTAACGATTACGGTGTTTATGATGATGATATTTGTTTGGGTCGAAATTCTTTCTTTACGTTCATAAGCGGAACAAAAGAAGCGAGCCGGTAAGGGCGAAATTGAGTCATACATGTTTTTGTGTTATACATATGCTGTACCTTTTAATGGCTTAGCTCTCCTCCGGGTTCTTGGTAGATCAGTGGTTGAGCATCCAAGCGGGAAATCGGAAGGTTGAATGATCGATTTTCTAAATTAGAAATTCAGTCTCGCGCTCGGATAACATCTTTTTCCAAGACTTGCTTCTTGAGGTGCAGGTGCAAGGCCACAGTATGATCATGTATGGACTATAGGAGAACAGAATCAGCTCAAAAGAGCTACAACTGCTGAAAAATATATAAAGTCTGGCACTGCTGTTTAAATAATTTTTATCGATGAATAGCATGATGGATATTACACACACATCAATATGTCTTCGTTTGAGAAGGTAGGATGTCTTCGGACAGAACTAAGGAAAGCGCTAAAGTGGAAAGAGATAACGTTTCCATAGTTATTTTCATCAACAGATCTAGGAATTGTCATATGCTGGTCAGCGGTGAAGCGCGTTACATTGACCTCTTACCCAGACCGTCCCCGTTCATGTAAGCACGGGCTCAAACTTTGTATCCATGGTGTTCAATAGAGTTGATGCACTATATGTGTGTCTGACTAAAACATAAGTTGTTGAATGTACAGCCGAGTATAAGGCAAAAATGCAACTCTCGTCATAGAAAACTTGCATACGATTAAATTACCAAGGGCTTTTTCAGCTCGGTGTTTCTTGCTCTTTTGGTGTGGCAAAATATATAGGTAATTTTTAGAAGTTCCCGCACTACGTGTCGAGACAGTAGTTGTAGTTGTAGCCGTAGTTGTAAGGCCACGAACGGGTGCTTTTCTTGTCCTAAGATACGATCATTATGTTGTTAATACCTTTCAATAGGAATAAGCTATAAATGACACAGCCACGGATAAGTATATTTTCTTTCATTTTGAGGCGGTGCTTTGTAATTATTTGCAAGTTTACAGCTCGCTTACCATTTTTATGGAACTGTATTTGCATTTTCCGGTTTTACTAGTAAGCCATTGTAATATTTGACCCGTGAGAGTCTGGCGCGCGTAACAGAGTGAGTTAATGTCTGGTTTTGCCTGTCCTGAAGAGAGGCTCGTCACGTTTTTGTATACATTAAACGCAAAAAGACGAGGTCGTTGGTTCCTCTAAAAGTTCTATCGCATTCTTAACGTCTCCTCTAAGACTATGAGTCTCTCTGCCAGCTATTTTTTTTAATCTCACCTTAACCCTTATCATGCTGACTTTGAGTTCAGGTTACAATCCCTTAAACTGACTTTATTTTTAGAAACGCACTCATGCACGACAGTTGATCCTTTCAACAGCATTGAAAGCTTTACTTTTCATCAAATCCCAACAACCTATATATCAAATTAAAGCTTAATAAATTTCCTTTCTGATTATTCTATTATAATAAATTTTGAACCTAGGTTGCTTTTAAAATTTAGCTATGAAATCATGTTTTTGACAAAAGTTATACATTAACAAATAACACATCATATTAATTTCTTCCAAAAATTATCTGTACAAGCCTAAAATGGCAACCAGAGTTAAGCCCTAGTCCAACAACTTGATAAAACAATTCCTGTGACTGTGAGAGCATTTTTTTTTCTCAAAATAGTAGCAAAATTGCATATTTGTCTAGTCAACACATAATCAAATTAGGAATTTATTTACATTGTTTGGTTTTGAATTAGTTCAAAACAGTCAGCTCAGTTGTATGGGTCTAATTGGTCTAAATTTATCTATTTCTGTGTTTGAATTGACTTCAAAACCAAACAAAACCAAAAAAAAGATGAATAATGGCTATGATCAGTTAATCAATTGGTTTCAGCAACCACATTGTCATTATTGGCATCATGTCTCCGAATGTAAGCAGCAACATAGTCCTCAACAGTGTGGTACAACTGGAAGCAGTCTTGCATACAGAGTGCTACTTTACAGACACTGCACTGAAAGCTAGACTCCTTCCCTGGCCTCTTCCTTTTATCTCCTGTCCTTTTCAGAATCTTCTTTTGGGCAGGAAAGCAAACCACACATGCCCGGGTGATGTTGGACTTCTTCCCAGTACCCAGTATTTTCTCTGGGAAGTGACCTCCAACTTGGAGGCGGGTTAAGCCTTCAGCTGACCTCCTTGGGCGGCCTCTTGGAGTGAGAGAATGGGAGATGCCAGAATTCCTAACAAGCTCCTTCACAAGCTCCCTTCGAAAGGTCCTTTGCAGTACAGGTGACTGGGTTCTATGTTTGTAGAGGATGTAAGCATTCAGGATGCTTAAGAAAAACAGATGGAAGAACACTTTCTTCCACCATTTCATGGTGCGTCGCCTGAAGCAGGAATAGGCCACCATCTGATCACACCTGTCAACTGCCCCCATGAACTTGTTGTAGTCATGTACAATCTCGGGTTTAGTGATTGGGCACCCAGTTCCAGGGTGATTTCGGCCAACTTCTACATCTGCAATGGAGTGAACAGATGACAGCATCTGGAAAACTCTGCGGTCCTTAAATTTAACAGCCAGCAAAGTTCCATTATTCATAACAAACTTGTCACCTTTTTTTTTCACTTGTGCCCTTTTAAATTCCTGGGGAATACCTTTCCTGTAGCGGGCTGTTCCACAGGCCCCAGTGTTCTGCCTATAGAGCTCAGCAAATAAAGTAGGTGATGTGTAGTAGTTGTCAACATACAAACACCTACCCACATTCAAATAAGGTTGCATGAGCCTCATGACTAAGTCATATGTTTTGCCTTTAGCACTGGGTGGTTCTTGGTTTACACCAGTGTAAATTTCAAACCTACAACAATAGCCATTACTTGAGTCACACAACTGGTATGACTTTACACCATACTTATCTGGCTTGTCTGGATTGTACACTTTGAAGTGCACTTTTCTTCTGAATGGAATCATTCCCTCATCTATGCAGATATTTTTGCCTGGCTTCCAGACATCTGGAAAATTCCCAGTGACAACACTGTATATAGTGCCAAGCTTGTTTACTGGGTTATACCCTTCCTGTCCTCGAGGAATATAATTATCATTATTGCACAAGTGAAAAAATGTTAAAATGTTCATAAATTTGTCTCTTGACATAATTTGAGGGAAAAAGGGAGTAGATAAAACCTCGTCGGTGGACCAGTAATCCTGGATATTCTCTTGATTCACCAGGCCCATCGCAGTAATCATGGCAAGAAAAGCTTTCATCTCACCAGATGTCACACCATCCTCAGGCCAATTTCTAAACCTCGAGTGCTGAGGTAAACGATCTCTTCGCTGTAAAGATGCGATTGTTTCCCTTGCATATTTATTTGTTTGGGATGCAATCTCATCAAATAGGTTTTCAGGAAAGAGGAGATGAAAGTAGTCAGAGAATGATGGATTGTCAGGAAGCTCCACATTCAACCCTCGATCAGCTGTGAAGTCAAGCCTTCGCGGGATACGATCGCCAAGGACCCAGTTGTCTTCTTCGGTTTCTTCTTCGCTCTCCTCCTCGCCATCACTGTCTTCTTCGCTTCTGCCATCTTCTTCTTCGCTGCTTTCAGAATTATCCGTGTTTTCATCAAAATCGCTATCCTCTCCACCAACAACTTCATCGATAGTTCCTTCATCAACAAATATAATATTGGCCGCCATCTTTGTTTATCAGTTTTACCGCGCAACAAAATTAATTTCATGCTAATTAATTCTTTTATTCTACTCGGATCTTCGGAACTCTGTCGGATGCTTAATTTATGTCCCTTTGGTAGGCCCATGACCGTAAACCTACCTAAGCCCGACATATTCCGAACTTCTACGCCAATAAAACAATGATGTTCGGAAACCCGGAATATTCCGGGACCCGTCCACATGGACGAACACGTGCGCCTGGAATATTCCAGGAGCCGCGCGATAAGGGTTAAGAGACAACACTGAAAAAATAGTTTATAAACAAAGTGATGGAACGTGATGGAACGCCGAAGGAAATAATTCTTGCATATTGCGTAGTAACATATACCAGCCGGGAGGGCTCCGGCACTCTGATGTATGCAATGCTGTAAATGAAATCGTTAGCTACAGATTCCAGTTCTCTCACTGTATTTGTATCATACATTTCTTCACTCTATTTCCTTTTAAGCACTTTTATCCCTCATTTGTCGAGATTTTTTATTGAAACTCTCGTCACGATATTTCGAGGTTAATTTTGGCTGTCGCTGCTCATGTATGCCGGAAACATGTACGTGCTAAAATGATGTGTTGGCGTCATCATAAAATATTTGGTTAGTACCAAGATTATGTAACAAGGAAGCAAATAGGTGCACGAAAAGCGGGTGGACCGTGAAGAAGACCTAACTATAGAAAGAGCACTTTTGAAAAGTTACAGTGGTCTTGACTTGGTTGGGTTCTCGCGCAACTTTCTACATCCGTTAGCTAAAAAAGTAAGCTTTTTCTATTAGTTAGCATCCACCTTTACAAAGGCTGTTCGTGACTTATACCGTTCGTGTCGTTCGCGAATTATGCTGTTCGTGACTTATACGTAAGTCATTGAACATACTCAACATTGTTCATTGTTGATCACGTTCAAATCAGTTCAATAGGGGAGACCCCCCTCCAGAATAATACATAACATAAATATGCATGAAGAAAGGAGCTGCATATATGGTAAACTGATTTACTGTATAAATCACCTGATAATTTTCCTGTCGCAGAATTTGAGCGAGGCTGTAGACGTAGCCCTGGCAATTCAAGACTCTGCAAAGAAAGGCAGAAAGGTAAGATAACACAATAAGATAAAGCGATATTAGAATGATCATTGGAATCTCGTAAAGCTTTTGTTAAGTTTTTTTTTAAATCGTTCGTAACCTGCCGTTTGTTCGTTACAACTTAGTTTCGTTTAATTCGCTGTTTAAACTACTGCTTATGGCTTCACACTGATAAGAAAATAATATTTGGGAAGGCCGATCAGAAACGCCTTTGTGACCTTTTCAGACTTTAAATACAAGTGATGAATAAGCAAATACCTATCTAACCGCCAACGCATTTTTCCAAAAGGGTTTTAACTGGCTCTGTGAGTATATAACTACGTATAACCAAAGCGGTTTGTATTCCCAATGCAAGCAGACGGCCGGGGGAGATGAAATTCTACGAGTAAACACTGAAGTTATAGGTAATATTTTCAAGATCTATGACTTTTTCGGCTCATTGTTTTTATATCCATAGTGCAACACTAACAAGGGATTAGATTAGATCCTTTGCTATAGGATTTGGCTATATGTCTGATAACGAAGAATGTAGTAACATTTACGAATCCAGAAAAACCTTTTCAGACGGAACAAATCAAGTTTATGTAGACTACAACATTTTCTTCGAGTTCTGAATTCATGCAACACTAAAGATTTCATAACAGCAGCCGCTTCATGTCTCAGCTATGAATTTGTCACAGAAGCGTAGGAAGGGCAATAGCAATGTTTATCGCGTGCAAAATTGCACAATATTTGAGATTCACGTCAATGAGTAATCTTATTGGTGATCGTATCCCAACTACTACTTAATCGGTTCTCATCTCAGAATTATTTTATTTTTTCTCTTGCAGTCTTTGTGAAAAACTCTGCATACAACAAACGAAAGATTACAATGAGGGGCAATCGACAAGGAATAGGTGAGGGACATCTGCCTGTTTGCCACAATTTTCAGAACACATATAGAAACTTACGTAAATACAACGCTAAAGCTTTTCAATTTGAAGTGGCCGAGAGTCGAACCAACTATTAGCCCATGCATGGGATTGGTATGTGAATTCTTGGGCTTTTTTAAAAACAGTACAAAATTTTTAATTTTATCAATCACAAGGAACAACAGCCGAACTTCAAACGTTTCGGAATGTCTTTCGATGTTGAATTGGGACAGAGAACAGCAAGATTGTCTGAAACAGTTCACCTTTCACTAGACAGCCTATGATTTTCTTCAAGTTTACTGAGTTCTGTCCAATTCCATTTCCAAACTTGAAAGGCTTGTTCAATCATTCAAGATTGAAAAAATTGTCTTGGAATGAGCAGATTTAGTTGTTATAATTCGCTTCTGCTTTGGGAATGGCAGGTTCGAATATCATATCAGAGTATTTGACTCATTTATAGTCCTTTGCACAGAAATTATTCATCGTCATCGATGGCGTAGATCAGCGAAAGCCTAGAACAAAGAAGAATTGCAGTAGCTCAGGGCCTCAATCGACTCGTCCATTTAATCGGCATGCTACTGAAGGAGAACTTCAAACGTTTACTACTTTGTTTGCCAGAAAATCGATTTATTTTTTATGCTACTGAAGGAGAACTTCAGACATTATTTTTAGAAAATCGATAAACCCAGAATCTAGCAAAATTTAGGGCAAAGCATAAAGGACGACATAAAAGCAGTGTTTTAAGCTGCTTGAACAGCTTTCATGCGTTCGTTTAGTGGGTACTAAAGGATAAAATCCGCTAATAATAAAACAATTACGATGCCGACAAATAATTCTTTTAAACTGTAAATATATGTCTTTTCTACGAAGATATTATGTGCGCGATCGTCAATTATGGATTTTATCTGGGAAAAAAGATTCCCTTACTGAAATCGAAAATGATATTTTGGCGTCTGACCAGTAACAAATCAATTTAATCGTGATTAGCTTATTAAGTTTTAAGACTCCCTCGGGATCTCGGAATAGACTTCCCTTAGGAACTGGTCCTTACTTTTCGCTTAGAGGAGGGAGGGGGGCGCGTTGTGGAAGCGGAGTTTTCATTTTTGTCGCAATCAAACTCACCTGATTCCCCCATAAGGCTCTTAAGTATACTAACGATCGCCCTTATTGGCAGTCAATTTTCCATAGTCCACTTTTGACTCTATCACAGAAGACTGATTCCCCCCTCAGCTCTCCTGAGAACCATGCGAAATCCTCCAAAACCCCCAGACGATAAAAAGACTGGTCCCTTAGCAAAAGTAACCCTACGAAGTTGTTATAATTATTTTAAATTTTATTGTTCTTGATCTTTTATTTTCAGGCGATCGTTTATTTCATTCTGTATAATAACTTCTTTCCTTCAGGTTCTGTTATGTTATTTCTGGCACTTTCCATTCAAATTATACTATTAACGCACGCAGCCCCAATGGATTGCCAAAAGAACACTGCTGTCTGCTTGGAAGAAATAATGAAGGAAATGACCCAAGTTCGATTTGAGTTAAACATTCTCACTGAGAACAGAAAATTGATAAGACGTAAGTAAGATCGTCATCGCTTTACCTGTATAGATCATTTCCAAGTTCCTTTTCTCTTTATTAAATTAATCATTGCTTGGTGCAGAGTGAAAAACCTACGGAAGTCCTATAACGGCGGAATGGCGATTTCAATTTTTTTTTTACGTAATCAATTTGCGGTTCTAGAGGGCAAAATTTTCTACTCGGAGTTCCATGTTTCAGTTTAGTGGCGATTCTTTACTCACGCGGCGATGTAGTGAAACATTTGCAAGGAAATGTTTTTCGGCGTATTGTCATCATCGTCTTTAACGTTATCATAATTTTAAAACATTCATTAAAAAAATCGATATAGAAGAGAGTTGGAGACGAGAGTTAAGTATGCAGGTATCCTTGAGCCAGTCAAATCGGACTACTAAGAAAGAATTTAGCCCTTTATAGTAATAACAAGTTATCCCATGTTCCATTACAAAATTAAGAATTAAATATCACCTATGTTTTCTAAGTTTCAAAAATTGCCCGAGTCGCGCAATTGATTCTTGAAAACGTATGTGAGTATTATAAACCCTTAAATTTTATTGGCTCCCTGCGATTACCGAAACAAATTTTGACATAGCAAACTGTTTCAATTGTTGTAGTCCCAGGAGAGACAAACTCACGAAAGCGTTACCTTTAGATCCGAATCCGGAAAGCGCAAGGGACCAATCTGTTAAGGACATTAGCCTATTTAATTGATTATTGATTAGTTTAATTATTTCCCTTATCCTAGGTACGAACATGGTTACAATGTTCATCTGTTTGTCTATATTTGTATTGGTTTTGGTCTGTTACATTTCATACATTTCAGTCTCGATCAGTAAAATAGCCCCCAAACACTGCGTTAACCGCGTCTTGGAGCGACATTTCTTGGAATCTTATGAATTAGATTTTTGGTCGCCGCAAGTGCCAGACAATCAGATTACAGGATTCGGTTAAAAAATATTGTATTTATGTGTTATGAAGAATATAAGGTTTGTCTTCTTCTTGTTATGAAATGTTTACAGATTCCTCATCAGGTGGTATAGGCAAATCTATATACCTACCCCTTTTTTTAGAGTATGCCTATGACATTGAATACCTTTATTTTATATCTAAAAGCCACGGACTGTGCTGAGCTCTATAAATCCGGTAGAACGGTTAGCGGAGTTTATACAGTAGATCCTGATGGTTCAGGTGCCTTTAATGTATATTGTGACCAGACCACAGCCGGTGGAGGCTGGACAGTCTTCCAGAAGAGAATTGATGGTTCCGTTGATTTTAACCGAACCTGGGATGACTACAAACATGGCTTTGGCAACTTGGTTGGTGAATTTTGGCTCGGATTAGATAAGATAAACCGCCTGACGCAAAACAAGACAAAGAACAAGCTTCGAGTTGATCTGAGAGCAATTACCAACAAAATTGTTCACCCTGAGTATGATTGGTTTGGAATTGCGACCAAGACGAACAAATATCGGCTGTACATTGGCAAAATGACGACAAGTAAGTCATCGATCAACCAGTTTTTTAGCCATATTGTTCGAATTATATCTTTGCTACCCCTTCATCGGCAAAGGGTCCTCCTCGCCCCCTTCCCCCTCATCCTTCTCCTCGCAACCAACAAAGAGTGTTTTTTCCCTGCTCTTTACCGTTTGGCTATGTTTAGCAGTGAATCACATTCTTCTCATGCGCAGTTGAGTCCACACCCCTCCGTAGAAAATGGCAATTTGCTTTCGAGGTTGTTGGAGAGTGATTCCTTAGATATATTACGAAAAAGCAAACTCTGAAATTGAATTTAAAAAAAGTTACTAAAATCGTTTCTACCAAAATATTGTAGTTGTTGGATTATCTGACTTGCGCGCTCTTAACAAAATCACGATGTTTTGCTCCACCTCGACGCATGAAAGTCAATCAGTTATCATCATCGACGATTGAAAATAAAATTCATTCTTTTCATGTTAAGAAAAATCTGTTTCATCGAAGTAGTATGTCACTACTGCTGTCGAATTTTTTTGTTTTCTTGTCGGTCAAACATCATCCTTGAGGCTCCAAAAGGCATTAATCCAAGGGATTACACACTCTTGCGTAATGCTAAAATTATGCTACTATTTTTTTTTCGTTTGGTACAGATGCAACTGTTTGCCCTGATTCCCTCAGCCAACACAATAATTTCGATTTTGGTATCTGGGAAAGAGGTCCTGCAGATCGCGTTCAAAAAAGAGGCGTAGGCTGGTGGTATGATGAAGGTAGAGAAAATGCTGTTCACTCAAATCTTAACGGTATCTATCCGCTTTGTGGAAGTGAAACCGCGGCTGATATCCACTGGGGCCATTTAGCTCCAAAGAGGGGCGCCGCGGGCAGCGCTCCTAAATCATCTGAAATGAAAATTAGGCCAGTGGATTTCTTTTAGAGTTAACCATACACCCCATAAGTGAGCTGTGATTTTTGCTCTGACCTGTTACATCCTAGGTGTTAAGTGTGTAAGATTTCTCTTTTACTCATTTTTGATTGTAGAAGTATTAAAAAAAAAAACTTCATACCGATCAACATATTCTTAAGGGTTCATTTAGAGTTATTCATCATGTACTTTAGGGGTTTTAGGGTGTTGGGTATGCATTAGATATCTTACCTATTTTGTTTTGACCTATGATAATATCAAAATAAGGAGATCAATTGGTCTAGCTTTCTTTAAAACGACCAAACCTTACTCCACTTTTAGATCACAACTAAGAAATTAGAATGTACTAATTTAGTCTTTTGTACAAGCATTAGTTCATGGAACAATTAGTTATGCTTTCGATTGATTTGATCTGTGAAAAAGGAGGCCAAAGCCTGTATTAGTTTAGTTGGTATACGAGCATATTTGATATTCTCTTGGTTGGCCTCTGGATGAAATCCGATTAACAAATAAAAACTCAGTTCGTTTAAGGTTTAGAAAACCTCACACTTTATTTCTCTGTGTTGTATATTGATTAATTTTCTGCACTCATTAAAACTTTGTTCTTTTCCCAATTTTTGGCACTTTTTCAAATCCCTTCATTGTTCTCCCTCTTCATCACCGGGACATAGTACTCTAGACACGAATTTAGTAAAACTGACTGCTTCTGTCCTGGTTAGAGGTCCCTAGTATATGATATTATAAAAGAACCTTTTTTTTTTCCATTTGCAAACAAATCCAGGCTTTCTTTAATCTATGCAGACCACTCAGCTGAAATCACCAACCTATACGTAATAAATATGCTCAATGTAGCAAAGTAAACTATGACTAACTTCGGTGAACGCGTTCACAAGTCGTCAGCATATTGTTCGACATTCAACCCCCACGTCCGAAATAAAACAAAATTTGCTTTGGAGTTTTGAATAGGAAAGAAAAATAAATTGCTGTATTAACTCGATCATGCGCTGTACCATTCCCTTCGTCAGCCCATGCGCTCTGACGAAGGGCTTACGCTCCAAACATTTAGTATAGTAATTTGCTTGCATAGCAATAACGATCCTATTTTACACACTATTCATCCCTTTGATTGATTTGCTTTGTATAAATTATGAATCAAAAAATGAAAGTACTGCGAAACAAAAATGAGTTCGCTTATAGCTTGCTGTAGGAATTAAACCGTAGTATTTCTTAGTGGTTTTTTCTAATATTAATACTTAGTGATTTTTACGCATGGTGTTACAAAGATGAAACTTGAATCTTCCCAATCGTTGCTGTTTGGAAACATTAGAGAGCTTTTGCACAAGAATAAATGTTTCCTTTATTTTTTTAAATCTCTATTCCAAAAGCAAACGCGGGTCTACATATTTTATCTAAAGGGACAGCTTTAGAAATATGAAGAAGTGCAGCCATACGACCAGCTTTGTGCGCATAATCATTTATTTAATCAAATGGCCACGCGGAAATTAACAAATGCAATAAAAGTAATTTTAGAAAAATTCAGCACGACCTTCTTTCTTAGCCCAGCCGCGACCACGCTCTATTTGTGTGGCAAACTGCCAATGTATCTCGGATATCATGCCACAACCATTCAAAGCATCGTACGACACACCTATTTTTATTGAAGCGGAATAATTTTCTTAAACGTAGACGCATGACAGTCTTAACCTTAAACATTGAAAGTGCTACTATTACAACATCTATTCTACTTGTTTATCTTATCAGTCGATGCCTTCCTGAGTTATCCCATGATACATAGCTTCTTGTGATTACTTATGTGACTACAAAACAGTTCATCAGAAGACTCTTTGGGTTACCGACGTTAAATTTGTAATTTCACCTCAGCGGTTACAGGTAAGTTTTGCTAGTTTCCTGTTAGAAGTCAGGAAAACCCAGCTTAACTCAGCTCCCCTCGGCTCATACAATTACATATGCATTACTCATCTTAGCCATTTTTTCATCAATTCTCCTAAAGAGATTTCTGAAATCATTTGCTGCAGGGCATGTCACGAGTTTTGAAGCAGGAATTTGTTAATGTAATTCTCATTACCGGTGTTATTCGTCAAAAGAGCAAGCTTATTCCTATGACATCCTTTTCACTGAGTTCGGCGCTACGCGTCTTTTGTGCTTCAGTAGTCGAAATTGCTCAAAAAAATTCTTCCATAAAGGGTAAAGGATTGATAAAATTTGTGTCGCATCTATAAGAAATGCTTATTTAGCTTGATGGCAATGGACCAAAATCACATGATAAATTGACTAGTCTTGCTGCCCACGCGGCAGCAGATAGGATTTTTCCGTTTTTCCGCTTGCTGATGACTCATCAGAATTTAACATCAGGCGCCGAGGAAAAAACAAGGTCTCGACTACCTCAACCCAACAACCAAGGTAGGATTTCTCAAGTAAGGAAAACATAGTGCCCTTTCTTTTATCTGATCACTTAAAGAGCTTCAGTGTTATAATTTCCCCTTCCGACGGAGGCCAGGGTGGTAAGTAATTTCTCATGTCATGGCGGGTAAGTCGGTTTTATTGTTTCCCTTACACTTGAGAAATTCAAGACAAGAGAGCAGAAAAAACGGAGACATGTTAAAATCAAAATATCAGATTTTAAGATAAACATTTCAGTTCAAAATAAAGCAAAGACCTCCACCAGATTGTTCAAAGTCCTACCGTCCCCAAATTAACACTGGCACTAAAATAAGAGTGATGCTAACTTTTGGGGGACTTGAATTTTTTTTCTGTCCCGCGCACACCCTCGCTTTTTTTTTTCAAAATATTAAAATTGTTACGGTAAACATTCTTATCAAAATAAGACAACCAGAAATAGCCTTTGAGATTTTAGCACTGACTATCTTTTGTGCTTTGTAAACATCGCCACTTATGGTAACGTTACCTTCAGGTTTTGCGCCGCTGAGATCTGATGAAGAAGGAAAATTCTTGTACAGCCTACAGACATTAAATTGTTTTCTTGCAGTTGGTTTTTGCGGACTAAGTGTATATATTACTTATGACATTCTTTTCTCTGCATCCGGCGCTACGCTTCTTTAGTGTTTCAGTAGTTAAAAATTCGAGAAAATTTTTCCTTATGGGGTAAAGAACTTATACGATTTATTTCGCAGCTTGTGACCTAAAATGTGCTTCGTCGGCTAAACACAGGACCAAAAGCCACAACATCTCAATTTCCTCTCTGCGATCTGGGTTCCCACGTGGTGGCAGCTGGGACATCTCCCTAGCTTTTTACCCTTGCTAACGTCTCCATTGAACAAAATGAGTATCAGAAGAAAACAGAAAGAAACTCCACAAACATGGAAGAACTTCTTAAGTAAGAAAATCTAGTGCCATGTAATCGGATGTTCTCAAAAATTTTAAATGATCACCTAAAGAACTTCGAGAATAAAATGTTTCCACGTCGCTTGAAAGCCCTCGGACATTTACCGTGGTAAAGCTGTTAGCTTCTCTTAAGCTGGAGAAGCCTCCATTGTGTTTCCTGATTGTTCTGTGTTTCGGCGCAGATATGGTGAAGTTTTGCAGCCAGAAACCCCAAATCATTCATTGCATAAGAAAAACAAAAACAAAAAAGTAGTCAGATGCTTGTGTAAAATCAGTTTACACACACGATCAAATGTTAGAAAAGAATAATATAGAGCTACTCAGAACTCAGAAGCTTTTCTCTATTTGTTATGACTAGTCTTAATTTCTCAACCATCCGGTAATTTAAGTAATTTCCTCATGCCTTTGAATAAGCTATTGACATTGTCAACAAAGCGGAGCGGTTTTATTGTTTCCCTTGCACTTGAAAAATTCAAGACACGAGAGTAGAAGAAACGGAGACATCTTCCATCTGAGAGAAGAAACAAATTTCGTTCGGAATTCTATCGATAGAGAGGAGTAATAGCGTAAGGAACAGTCTGTCTTAGCAATGAACTGGCAGCTAAAAATATGAAAGAATTTAATCGTGCATCAAATAAATTACACGCTAGCAACAGTCATATTAAACATGGACTTTGCTTATGAATAATAACAAAATTTTTGTTTTAAAATTCGAAGGCGGGTAAATCAAGTCAAGGTCGTAGATCTCTAGGACCACAGTTTAATTTTCATAGACACTGCATTCGTAATTAGAAGCAAATTATTGCAAACGAACGTTATTATTTTAAATCCATGACTCCACCAGCTATGCTGACAAACCCCATCGCTAAATTAAAAAGAAATATTTTAGTTAAAAATAAAGCAAAGTCTTGGACCCGACTGTCCAAAGTCCTACCGCCCCCAAATTAACAATGGTTCATAAATAAGAGTCATGCTAAATTTTGGTGGGACTTGTAGTCCCCTCTTAAAGCCAATTGTCGAGAGTGAATCAATTAACAAGCATGTAAGACCGCTCATGTGGGAAAAACAGCGCAAACACATTTCGCTGCATTACATTTAATTTCACTTACTTGACCTTGATAACGCGTCGAATTTTTTCCGATTCAGTGCCTAATTCGTGACCCCATACATTTGTAATACTTCTTACACGTCAATATTTTCACAGTGCAGTCCGCCCTAGGTAACAGGTCTTCATAAAAAAATAAAAAAAAATTTTACTCATAAAGTCGGTATCAAAAACTTAACTTTATGCAGGAAAACTCTATTATTACCTTAAATGGCGCTTTTGCCTGTGAGTTCATCATTTCTAGTGAGTTTGGCGATTACACAAAACAAGATCATAAATGGTGCCCTCAATTTTAGTTAGCAATTTGGATGATTCTCGTTTTACTTGGACCATGAAGTACATCTACTGCTGAAATATTGAAGGTGCTAAACACCCTGATTCCGGCGGTTTCAATTTAATTTTGAGGTTTTAAGAAGAAGATTATTTCGCAATTTTCTCGACCTAAAATAGGTAGCTTCCTGTTTTTTGGGCGTGTTCGAATTCTGTGAACCCGGACGCCCACTCTATAACAACCCTTGAAAACTTGCTGATGCATCCTACGAATGTTTAATTTCGGTTTACGTCACCTTCCGATTCAATAAAAAAAAACTCCCTGAGATGACCTGCGTATATTACTAATCGGTACATAAAATTATTCTCTGAATCAATTTCTTGTTGCAGCGTGTGCGCAAAGTTGTAGGCCAAGCCACGACAATTCAAGACTCTGCAAGGCAGGATACAAGGTAGAATAACAAAAGAGATTCAGGTGACTGTACATGAACCAGCAACTCAAAGTTTCATTGGATTAGCTAAAAATGAGAAAAGCCATTTAACCATAGTGGTCACACGAATCAATCACTTTCACAACTGCGTTCGCTGTTTTGCAGTATATTCCTGATATCCAAGATTAATTTAAGCCTTTCTCCGAAAGACTTTGACTGAGTAAATTCAGAATTGGATGTCGCCACTAGGCTGGTTGTCATTCAGAATGATGGCTCGAACTTTTGTATTTATCGCGGGCCTGTAAGCCAGCTGGTGTAATTTCGTGACTTTGCTACATGAGGAAATATGACTTATTTGTATTTTGTTTCCTTTTGTTCAATCGAAATGCTCACTGTCTCGGTGTGATGTTCTGCTCCTGGCCTTTTCTACCGGCTTCCCTCAAAGGTCTCACATTTTATCTAGTTCGAGATGTGTTCGCCGCAATTTTAATAATGTAGGTAAATTTTACGGATGTTCTCCACGGTCACTGTATATAAGATATTTCTTGCAATGGTCACAAATGCCCTCCAATTTACAACTATTAATCTTTCTTCTCAGAATGGTTTAGGCCTCAAAAAAATTTCTCAATGCAAAATCTTGTTCTTATTTGATTGCTGTATGCACAAACAGATGAAAAGATAAAAGCAGCATGAATGCCTCCTACCGAACTCACGTAAATTGCCCAACGTACGGTTTCAACTTGAGGAACCTCTGAAGTTAAAAATGTGACAGTGATAACTGACACTATTTTTCAGTTTTAATGATTTGTTACGCAAGTACGCAGCAACCAAAACCAGAAAACTTAATTTGTTTGCGACCTTACAACAAAAATCTTCCGGATAACCCGTGTGTCGTGCCATTGCCGAATTAGGCAAACCACAAAATCATCAATTGTACACGGAAAATAAAATTGCTTCAAACTTCAGCTGACATAGAAGCTTAAAGGTCAAATGATTTTCAGACAATATCGAAATCTCACCTATTTTAAGTTCTCTTGTCTGGTCTATTTATGTTGCATGACTTAACCCAGATAGACTTAAACATTTAGGCTCAACTGCTTCATACATTTGCCTCTAAACACATACAACCTGTTGCCTTCACGTTGTCCTGAAGCGTGTTAGATCTTAATTAGAAGGCCATTATCATTGTAGATTCTGAGCTTTTTGTTCCCTTTTCTAAAGACAAAAGGAATCGCTAACTGTGCGCGATCTATCCGAAGCTTGTGACTCTGCTCTAACGATGAAATACCTCAAGGAGCTTCCTCTCTTTCTAGGAAAGGGAGCCGTCGTCCATCGATACTAGAAATTTAGCAAGAAGACGGGAACGTCATTTCAGAACGAAAGAGCGCCCGTCGCAATCAAAACGCCTGGGATTTGCATCAATTGCGCACTTGTAAACGAGATAATGCTGTTTGAAATGATTTAAGAAATCATTTGCAGGATAATCTGTTCCCTATATTTGTTTTATTCCATGTATTTGGGAAAATTTACCGCTACATTTTCCGCTGGGTTCCCGAAAGGAAATCAAACACTATCGATAGCAAGCGATCCAAGATTTCAGGACTCAGTTCGCTTTAATTTAAGCAAGGCTTTCAACAATTTAAGGGCCTTTCTTTGATACATTTCTTTAACCCAATATGAAAACTCTTAGAAGGGGGTGCTGTTGATTTTCATCGTGAATTCGTCTATCAATAAACTTGCTTAATGTTGAAGTTTATCAAAATAAAATATCCACGAAGCTTACCTACTGTATTACTGCGATTTTAATCGCTGATCGCGGCGAACTTGATCGTCAGTTTGAATCGCACGTGATCTGCGCCACCGATCGATGCGGACACACTTGACGATATCTTTTCAATTTCGTAGTGATTTCTTGAGAGGCAGCAATTTCTTCGTGCGATTATTGTAGTCGCTTGACGTTACATCATATACTCACGCGAAATGGTGGCGAATATAATTGCCGATATCAGAGATTGGCGACAATCGCTATCACTGTAGCGGGCACACCTGGCGATTTGGCCTGTTGCCGCGATCGGCGCATAAAACCGCTTAGTGTGTCACAAGCTTAAATTAAGCTCTGATGGGTAATACTGCGTGACAGAAAGGTTTTCGTTTCTTTGTGTGGTTTGTTTCTGTTTTTCTTACTCATTGTGGATTGCAGGAGTTTATGAGTGCAAGCTAAAATTTCTCCGTCGGCTTCAAGTTCATCAGAACATAGATTAATTTTTCATCTTTAAACCCTCACCCTTGTTACTTCGAGGCAATTATTCAAACACCAAGCGAAAACGACATCTAAATCACCAGCATAGCGCTGAAAGAAAGCGCATTCTTCATTTGATTACGATGTACAGCGGGAATTCACAGCGCGTAACTCATTTCAAATTGGCCAATCAGCTTTTGCAACCGACAACGACTTGGACGCTTACACACCTTAGCAGACCAAATGGGAAATTAGCACCCACTCTCCATTAGGTGTCCCCTCCTCTCCTAATATCTTTTCTGGCTAAAATGGGCAAAAGGAAACCTTCTCGTCTCATTATTTGTGGGCTGCAGCCATGATCAACGCCTGATAATCAAGCACCTTTTCTTTTATGGAGGATACTACCTATAAGCCGAATACCCTGATTATTTACATGATTATATTTAAGGAAATAGGGGTCTTACCAGCTGATATGCCTGCGGACATCCTATCAATTAATGAATTGTAATGCCGCATTGTCGCTCACTGTTTCAGATCTTACTCACGTTTGTTCTTCTGACCAACCCATTTGTTGCCAATAAAGCTGCTGCTTTTGAGCTCACTTGATTCAAAATGACTTTCTTTTTCAGCACGACCCCAAGCTCTGAATTGAACAGCTCAAGAAGGTTTAGCTTTGAGATTTACGATGTCCTCTTCTGATCGACTTTTCGGCCTACTATACATTAGCATGATGTCTGTTTTCTGGATGTCTGTCTCCGCCTCGCCATGTCCAGGTAACAGTATAATCATCCGGGATTCAGTAACGGGGCACGTTCAGTGCCAGGACTGCTTGGTGTGTCCGGCGGGGCAGGGTCTCTCTGTGGACTGTGGTGATGTAATATCACCACAGACACCCATCGTATGTAAGCCATGTGAGCTAGGGAGAACTTATTCATCTAAAAGCGAAGCCGGGGCGTGCAAGAGTTGTATGAAATGTGGAGAATATCGAGAGACTATCAGTTCTTGCACCCTGACCTCTGAGGCAGTGTGCGGGACGAACTGTAAGCTTGGAGCTTACCCAGAAGATATGCTTAGCATGTGTAGACCGTGTTCCGCTTGCTGCAACGACGAGGATGATATCATTGAGCCTGAGTGTCAAGTGCCGGGGGTGCCTAAAAACAAGCAGTGCAGCGAGCTTAGATCAGAGAAGTGTAGCAAGGTGATAGCTAATGTGAGTGTCAGTAAAAGGGTACTTGACGCGGAGGCCAATCTCTCCGCGTCATCATTGGCAACCTTAACAAAAGTGCAAACGTCCAGCCCAGTCACAGAGCACTCTAAAAAGGATTCAGCTTCCACGGACGATGTTTCTCCACTATATGGTAAGATGATTGGCGTTGCAATTGGAGTTCCATTAGTGATCTTGGTGCTGGTGGCGCTTATCCTTATCGTGAAAAAAAGACGCACAAGGCAAGCATGTAAAAAGACTGGCGATAATGATGTGGAAAGGCTTGATGTACAGGGGAGTATAAGGTCAGTCAAGGACGAAAAGTCTGATCAACTGCCACATCCAGTGCAAGAAAGTGAGAATCTCACAGTAGCGAAGCCGGAAACACAACTTCCGGCTGAAACAAAAGTATAGTCATTCCGTTTTCTCAAGGGATCAGTTGTTATTTTTCGCCTGGGGTGGGGTGGAGAATTTTGGGAGGATCACGTGGTTTTCAAGGGGGAAGGGAGGGGGGAGCTCAGTTGTCGCCAACAGAGTACAAAGGGCGGACTACAGAAAATTGACTGCTAATCAACTGCCAATGAGGATAGGGGATCACGAGAATATCACAGAGCCTTAAGGGCAGATCAGGTGAACTTATCGTGAGTCAACCAAATTCCTCCACCTCCATGGCCGCTAAATAAGGACCAGTCCCTAATGAATTATTGTCGTCACCTCCAGCGGTAATTTTCGATCAAAAAGGGGAATTTACTGTTTCCTTTTCATTGTTTAGTTACAAGAGCGGTTGTTATCCTATGGTGAAAGCACGTTTAGGGTTATCGCAAACCTAATATAATCATCTCGAAGAGCTACTTTTACTACTTCTAATTAGATTTAATACAGACAAGCGGATCCGTAATCGGCTTTGGGAAAATTTCTGAAAACTTTAGAAGAGACTTATTATCTATGATTATAGTCCTATAACTTAATTTTGTCACCTTCGGCGCGATCCTATTGTTTCCTGTTCATCGTTTAGTTTTAAGACTGGTTATTACATATGCTCTGATGAAAGCACTTTAAGAATCTACTCATAATTCAGGCTTTTTTTCCAAGGGTTGGTTTTTCAGTAAATTTCATCATAAAAGGAGAATACTTCTTAAGATAGTTAATGCTAATTTTAAGTAGATTTCCTTTCAATTATTTTTCCTGATTAAACATCCTTCCATGCCACCTTTTCGAAACATCGACCTAACATATTGATTTCTTCTGCTTTTTATTATCTTAAAATATGTGTTCAGCTGTCATTTAGTTTTATTGTTTTAATGTAATTGTTTAGAATTAAGATTGAGCTATCAAATAGATATGAAAAAGAGTTTTATCTCATTGCAAAATGCTTCCGTTCAATAAAGTATGTTGCCTATATGGACTGTCACCAATATCTTTCCAATTCATTCTCTTGCTATCGTCATGTCGGCGAGCGGCGCTGAATACTTACTTAGATGGTGGTGTAGTAGAGGACCTGCGTAGATGGCTTTGACTTCTCAACAGGTTATAATCGGTTCTTGGCATCCAACACAATCTAATAACCCTTAAACAACCAAGATTTGATTGTTAATTCTCCCCTCCAGCTGTTACACATTTCCTTGTAAATTATTTAAGAGAGTTTGGAGTTAGATCAATATAACAACTTCTAGTTAACATGTTAGAGTATTCTCGTAACCTTTTTGCTGAATAATGTATAGATATTACAGGGAGAAGTTACATGTTAATCACTTCTGGGAATTAAAGAGTTTATGGCGAGCACCGCAACGGGAGCACAGCGGAAATAACAACATGTACACAAAACGTAAGGCTCGATTGCAGTACATGTGGCAGATAACAATACAACATTGCGAGTACATGCAACAGTGCCATAACTCATTGCGCATTGCGACCAATGAAATGACGGGCCGTAAGGGTAGGAGGCAGAAATGACACTTATTTCGAAAAAAAAGACGTTAAAAACTACAGATCGAATCTTGTATTGAAACCAATAATACGGACGTTTAACGAGGAAAATCACTTGTGACAACAGTTTATTCAGTTCTTAGCTTGATCACGATCTTATTATCATATAACGAAATTACGAAACTCTACTCTCCATTTCATATTTAACCTATGTTACCATAGTAACCAAAACTGGCATTTTAATATGTTGGCGTAGATCGAATGAAGTTCAATATTTGAATCGATTTGTTATTGAAGAAAATAACAAGGTACCTTTGACGTTATAATTTTTTAACTGGTGGCATTTTAGCCTAAAATCAACCTTCAAACATCATGGTTATCATAGTGTCTGACTACGCGAGTAATCTTAATTGTCAAAAACAGAACTTGTTCCTATTTAAGTAAATTAGGCTATCAAAGAAGATTGAAATCTTCGCGCTCACCATGTTTTCCCTTAGCTATCTTTTATAAATATATAAACATCCTCTTGTAGAATGAGATAAAATTCGTTAAATTTCGTACCAAGGTCCAAATTGTGTGGGCAGACGCGGGAGGTCTGCGTACAAGAGATTACGATGGGCATTGATTTCCATACAAATGCGCGAAGTAGTCTGCATCCTTCTTCAGTAACACTTTCGGTTTTTCCAGCTCCATAATTTTTCCGCAGTCAAGCATCATCACACAATCGTAATCAATAATCGTACTCAGACGATGAGGAATGGTAATGACAGTGCTGTCAAGGAGACAGTTTCGAACAACTTCCTAAATGAGGCGATCCGTTCTGTACTCTACGGTGGACGACGCCTTGTCTATTACAATGAATTTGTTTTTCTGAAGAAGCCCACGTGCAAAGGAGATGAGCTGGCGCTCACTTGGACCCAGGGTAGCTCTGCAGTCCGCGAGGTCCTGGTACAATTGTTGGGAAGGCTCTCGACCTAGGACTTCAATTGACATTTCTCAAGGACTTTCCAGATCTCCCTCTCGGTATGGCTAAGGAATGGATCCACGTTCATGCACAGTGCACCCATAGAGAAGATTGGCTCCTCGGTGATAATTGAAAAGCAAGGCCTACTCCTTTGAAGGTCCAGGTTGTGAGTATTCGTCAATCATTATCTTAGCCAATTAAAACGGTGCATTTATAATAGACGACTTTCCAGCTCCTGGTCGTCCTGCGATGCCAAACCTCTCCCCAGGGTACGCAGCAAAGGAGATTTCTACTAATTCCCATGGACCCTTCTCTACTGTAGCTCAAGGAGTTGCTTTCGAAGCTGACTGCGCCGTCTTTTGGCCACGGCACCGGAGATTGGATCTCCATGGCGTATCCAGGTTCGGGTACAATCACGGCGTAAGCCAAGTTGCGATAAACAGCGCTCACGCTGATGATGATGACACCATTTTGCAACACATCATGCAACAACTGAAGGGTGTAGATCAGAGACAGAAGCTTCCTAAGAGACTTACATTCTGCGGCTAACGATTAATCTCTTACTATAGTTGTCAAAGAAAGTGTGTTTTTACAGTCATCTTTTTTTTTAAGATTGACGATAAGAGATTGTCAGGTTTTACGCCTGACGGCTGAGTTTTTGGCCGTTTTTCGGTGAACGGTTAACCCCATTGAGACATTGTTTAAAAGGAGAAAAGAAATTACGTCCAACCTCTGGCAGCGAAACTTATTGACAGAACATATCAATCGAGGTGTAAGGTCATTAAGAAAATCATTTACTTTGTAGGAAGTCTAAGCCCTAAAATAAGTTTCGCTCTGCCAACAAAGATAAAAGTGAATGTAAAACATTAAAACCATCTGTGTTCAGAAATTGTGCAACGGAGGTTGTAAAGTGTTCCACCTCATTATAATTATGTCCTTAACATCACTCTATATCACTATCACTCTAGATACTGCGAGCCCCCTCATAGATCAAACACCTATCGTTTATTGCACAAGTAAACCTAGGGAAACTGAAACATACGGTATTTTGCTTTTCAGTTAAAGTTCATTGTCCGTGAGCGCCGGTCACGAGAGTTTTTTCGAGAATGTTTTCTATGAGCATATGCTACGTGCTCTAGGGCCGCAAAACTTCTTCGTCATTACAATATGAAACTGTAGGCTTATCAAAATCTGCCGCTGATATAAAAAGCAACCAAAAATAGAGAATAATTTTTTTTGCTATGGAAAGAAATAGATCTGTTACCATGCACATGCGATGCACCGAAGACAAACACAGCGGCGGAAACAACAACATTTAATAGCTCACTATACCTTAGCTAATGGTAAATTCTGGTTTTATTTACATCTACATGGAATACATTTCCGAAAAAAACATTAATTGTGGCTTAATTTTCAAACGACCCAGAGCTTGACAGGGTTTAAGCGTGGCCTCAAGCAAATATTGCGAGTCAACAGTGGCACTAAGCGTTGCTTAGAAATCCTGCAACCCGCCTCTCATTGAAAACTCCTGTTTGCTTTATGGGCTTGAAGGCATTTGTTTAAGTTTATATCTTAACAACAGTATAACGGGTGTTGGCCAGTTTATTCCGTCTTTTTTTTTAAAATATTTTTCACTGCTTGATTTTCGAAGCCATTGATATCGTGCTTTAAATACACAGGCGGCAATAAAAAACGTTCGGAAGTGATGTTGAGCCTTTCCGATCAAGAAACGCTTCTGATTTTGTCTTTAAATAAACGTTATGGTAAATTCGATTAATTTTGATCTCTAGAACAAAATTTGAACCAATAACACGAGCGGAACTGGAACAAGACATAACGGAGGCTGTAAAGTGTTCCACCTCATTAAAAGTCCTTAACATCACTCTATAGCACTATCACTCTAGATACTACGAGCCCCCTCATAGATCAAACACCTATCGTTTAGTGCACAAGCAGACCTAGGGAAACTGAAACATACGGTATTTTGCTTTTCAGTTTATTTCGTAAAAGAATAAACCACCATTTTATCGGTTTAACCCACTTGGAATGTTGGGAGAACATTCAACGTTCTCCCAGCATTCTAAGTGGGTTTTTCCGCCTGTAAACCGAAATAAAGTACGGTCTATTGCACAACAAAACTGGGAGCGCCACTGGGAGCTGTTATCGAAAGGGTGTATGCTCGAATGCAATTTTTTGATTAACTGTTAGGTGGGAAGATACACGCTGAACGAGTGGGAGAAGGGTAGTCAAAATTTTAAATGTTCAGTAAACTCGCTGCTATCATTTAAAATATGTACCTTGCATTGCATGTCATTGAAAGGGTTGTCTTTTGCGCACCAATAGTTTTAGTATTTGTTGTAAACATTCCTTGATCAATATTCATTGATCATTCCCAGATGTCTTTTTCCAAGTTCGTATCCCCTTGTCACGGTGACAGTATTGCGATATACAACTCTACCAGCGGAGCGGTCAAGTGTCAGGCCTGTGTTAAATGCCCCCAAGGACGAGGCCTCTCTGTGCAATGCAGTTCTGTTCAAAGCCCAGAGACACCCATAGTTTGCGAGCTATGTATACTTGGGAAAACATACTCATCTGGAAAAGACGCCGGGGCATGCATCAGCTGTGAGAATTGTGAAGAGTATCGCGAAACCATAAAAGCCTGCACTCTGACTTCCAAGGCAGTGTGTGGAAAGTGTAAGCCTGGCGCTTACCAAGATAACCGCCTAACACGATTGTGCCAGCCCTGCTCCCACTGTTGTGATGATCAAGATGATCTAGTCGAGCCGCAGTGCCAAGAAATGCCTGAAAACAAGCGGTGCAGTTTTCACAGATCACACGTATGCAGCAAAGTTATAACTCGTACAAATTTCAGCTCAGTCAGCTCTGTGGAAACAAACCACACAGCATCACTGGTATTGGTGTCTTCTCCCACAAGCCAAGTAACCGCCCCATTCAGCATGCGCACTGCATATCAGAAGACCCCTGTGGCTGATCGTCCTTCGAGAGCCGCAATCATCGGTGCTGCTGTTGGTGTTCCATTAGCTGTTGTCCTGTTGCTGTTGGTCATTTGCTATTTTCTTAAAAAAAAGAGCAATCACCGAGTAAATAAGAGGGTTAATGACGCCGAAAGGCCGCAAGAAACACGTGGCAAAGATGAGTCGGGTGGAATTGATTTAGAGCAGTTAAACACAGAAAGGTTACAACCAGCAGAAGATAGTAACGCCACATCGCCAGGGACCAAGGAAACTCAAATATTTGTCCAGAACAATACAGGTCAGTGAACCTACATGACTAATCAAGCTTTGAACATGATTTTCACTGAAAGCATCATAGGGAATGCTCTCAACTTGATATCTCCTTTTTTTACTCAAATATTTCCAGATGTCTGCAAGCTATCAATAGAGGAAAGTGAAGCTACATCGCCAAGTGTCGAAGAAACTCAGCCACCGGACTACAACAACACAGGTAAACCCTTTGTGCGATCTAAGCTCTAGTTACGATGTTTTATAACGTGCTCTTTATAGAAGACAGTTTGACCAATCTCCTTGATTTATCTTTTTATCATAAACTTCCTTTGGTCTACATGCCGTAGAGGCTTATGGGAAATAAGAAAGTCATCAGAGGGGGCATCCAGGTCGTGTATATTTTCATGAGTAGGGTTCCAAAATTACTTCTTCCCCCAGATGGAGGGGGTCCAGTAAATCCTTCCCCCCACCCACCCGCCCCTTCCTTAATTCGAGTGATAAAATCATTACAACTATTGGAGTATAAACTTTAGAGATACCCGGCAATAAGGTAAGGTCGTGTATGGTCAAAACAACGACGATGATTACATCCGAGAGTTTGAGAAATTTGAAAACAAAACAATAAAAATCTTAGCATATCAAACTTACGTTTAACATTTGCCTCTGTAGATTTTCGTGACATGTCACGCAGTCTGAGGTCAGTCAAAAACACGCTAATTTTCGAACATTTTCCTCTTTTTCGTGTATTTCATTTGAATTTCTATCTTTCTTACCTTCAGTTTCTAAAACTAACGTACATAAGCTTTCTATACCACTGCATTTGAAGGCAATCATTAAAATATTTCGTTCGGGTTTTTGAGACTTATGGTTAGCGATTCAGACATGTCGAAGAGGGGTTCACGCCACATGCAAGCAGTGGCCATGGAGTCTGGGGCTATAACTCTAAAGCGCATGCCTATAACTGGTCATTACCGCGAAATACGAAAAAAACAATAAATTTGGCGCAATTTGATGTATAATACATGAGGTTTGGATATTGTTTGGGTTCGGGAAATGGGACTCGAAGTTTACGCGCTGGTGATTTTTTCTTCGGCTCTGGCTGGCTGGCTCTTCTCGCGGTGGCGGTAGATGCACAAAACGCTTTCGGCGAAGAAACAAATGGTCCTAAAGGGGAAAAACTGCCTTGGTTTACATACGAAATAAACAAGTAAGTAAAAATTGCGCTTATCGAAGTGTATTCCGACCTGTTTCTTTTTTCTTTTTAATTTTTTTCAATTTTTTTTCACCGAACTGATTTTTTTTTTAATCAGCTATCTCATATATTCCCTGTCGAAGAAGTCTGATCAAGAGCCGAACGACGAAAGTGCTGATTCTGTGATTGTGGGAATCGTGGAAAAAATATTGAGGGAATATGAGATTCGCGGAGTTGTTATAAATTCCAGAATTCTCAACGTCTTCAGGAAAAAGATTTCTCTCCTCCATTCAGCGTTCAAGAAAGCGTCAAAAAGTGGGGGGGAAAGTATAAAGAAGCTTATTGATGCGTGGAAGGCAAATAACTACTCCTTCAAAATTTTCTATCATGAGCTTGAAAACAACTCATTGATTGAGGAAAACCAACAGCTTCGTGGGCAGAAAAGGAAAGCTGAATTGGATTTAGCCGCAGAGCAGGCAAAGTGATTAAAATTGAGTAGGAGCTTGAAGATGTTATTAAGGATTCGGAAAACAGAAAAGAACAATACAAACAAAAATTCAAAAGATTAGCGAAAAAAGCAGCAAGAATGCAAAAAAAGGGACAAAGAGGTCCAAACAAAAGCAAACGTTTCACTGATTATACCAAACAACATCAGGCAAGATTAAGGCAAGGATTTAAAGAAGACTGCCACTCAGCACTGTCATTTTTAGGCCTCTACAATTTTATTGCCACCAAAGTTGAGGTATTTAATAATGACACTCAACAATATGAAACTATTTCATTGGTAGAAGAGAGAGAGTTACAACTATTGGAAACAGAGCCAAGAGAACTGACTGACAATGATATTGATGACATCAATATGTGGGTTTACTTGAAGGACAAATTTAATATATCTAATGAAGCTTGCATTAGTTGGCCATGAAGTGTAAAGACATGCCCACAAAATATAAAATATGCAAACACCTAGATAAGCTAAATGCCAATTGGAATCTGAGAAGTACACCAGGGGAGGCAGAGGGAGTACAGATTTCTTTCAGGGAGAGTCTTGAGGAACAGATAAAAAGGGTGCAGAAAAATGGAGTATTGAACAAGGTTACTACTATTAAAGTAAAGCTCAGTGGTGATGGTACCAACATTGGGAAAAGACTTAAACTTAAAAATGTCACATACACAATTTTGAATGAAAAGGATGCAGCAATGAATGAAAAAGGGAACTATGTTCTAGCAATAATTAAGACAACAGAGAACTATGACAATCTTAAAGAAAGCCTTGCTGATCTAAATAATGAAATGTCAAATTTAAAAGAAATAACTGTAAATAGTCATAAGTATAGCATTGAGTATTTTTTGGGAGGAGACTGGAAGTTTCTAGCCTGTGTTTGTGGTTTAGGGGCTGCTAATCAAAATTTCTCTTGTGTTTGGTGTAAGTGCCCAAGAAATGAAAGGTTTGACATCAGTAAAAAGTGGTCTATAACTGACAAATCTCTTGGGGCAAGAGATTTACAAGAAATAGGTAAGTATGCAAAATCTAAGCAATATAATTGTAAAACCAATCCATTATTTGATTTTATTCCTATTGACCATGTAATAATTGATACACTACATTTATTTTTGAGAATATCTGATAATTTAATTGAACTTCTGATCAGGGAACTTCGCAGGAAAGATGCCATTGATGAGGTATCTACTTTTTCAAATGGGTTTTGTCAAAATAAGTATAGACATATGGCTGGGTATGAGAAGTTTGTAAAAGAACTTGAAATTAATTTTGAATGGAAAATTAATAGGGACAGCAAGAAGTTGGAGTACAGAGACCTTACTGGACCTGAAAAACTCTTGCTTTTCCAACATATTAACTTTCACTTACTACTACCAGAGTTTCATAATGTGGACAAGCTGCAAGCCCTTTGGGGTAATTTCATAGATATTATGGGTGATCTTAAACTTAATTACACTAAGGATGATGTTATCTCTAGCCTCAGGGACAAAATCAAAAATTCCTAGACCTTTACCAAGCAAAAGATGTAAGACCATCTATGCATTCTTTGTATGCTCATGTACCTGAATTTTTAAAGCTATACCAAAATTTAGCTTATTACACTCAGCAAGGTATGGAGAAGTACAATGACACTGTATCAAAGGACTACTTTAGATCATCTAATCATAGAGGGGTTTCTGCTCTAAAGCAACTTTTCGTGAAAAAAACACAGAATACAGCTTTTGGAAGCTGCTGGTTTGGAAAGGGTGAAGGAAAGCTACAACTGTGGAAACTGTTCAACGTCTGGCCATACCATCAAAACATGTACCGCAAAATGCAGCAAATGCGATGCTCCCACTTTCTGTGCACATCTTGTTAAAATAGATGGTAAATGGAAGCCAAGATGTAATTTAATCAATCAGTAATCATATAATATATCAATGTATTAAAGGAGTGTATTACCCAAAAACTGCTAGTAGAAGTTGTCTAGAATAATTCGCTATGCCTGTGAAATGTTTCTTGTATACAGTATTCAAGGAGTCTTTTTCAAAAACGTTACTGCATTGATTACAACAGAATCACTGACTGAAATATATGGGTCATTTATAACCACATGTTTACATTTTATGAAGGTAATTCACATGCAAGTAAAATAATTCTTTGACATCAACTATCAAAATCAATAAACATGTGCTAAATCAAATATATTAATGATGGACCATATTTTTGTATCCATATCTGTTGTCATCTCCACGGACAAATGTAAAAACGACTTGATGCCCGTCTTCGATTTCAGATCTCACGTATTTATCGTCAATTAATTTAAATTCCACTGTGGGGTTTCTTTTTGTCAACCAAAATCTCACAGTCCCTGGTACAACATAAGCAAAATCGCCGTTTTCATTCATGATCCGCTCATTCCACTTTGTGCCGATATAACAATCCAGAGTTTCATTTGAAAGAATTTCATATATTAGTTTATTCCTCTGATATTTTTTGGATGAAATCCTTCCAAGACTTTTATAGAAAACGTCGTCATCGACTTGAATTTCAATACGAACTTCTGGATCCTCTCTGCGCCCGGAGTACAACTTTCGCTTGATCTGCCTGTAAACGCGTTCATAAAAAGTTTGCATGCGATCGCTGAAGGAATCATCGGTTGGTTTTGACATCGGTTCCAATCGCATTACGGGCAAATTATGTTCATCGCATGGCCTCCATTCGTCAAATTTCTCGCTGTACCCTTTGAAATGAATTTTGACCATGTTTCTCGCTTTGTCGACCTGCATTATCTCTACAGGATAAATATTCTTATCCGTAGTTTTTATTTTCTTGCATTGCTTGGTCTTAGCTTCTGCGAATTCGTCAATAAATCTCTTCGGAGTCTTATGCCCCCGCTTCACTCTGTTGGCCGCCATTTTTAACATTGGCGCTCTTTGCATATTTAATTGCTCGGCGCATGTCAGGTGAGTAATACGGAGGCTTGGGACCAATTTAAGCAAATGTTCAGTTTTCTATGGGATAAGTTTGATATGTTTTTTTGTCAGTTCATTGTTACTAAGTGGTTTACAATAAAGAGTGTATATACCTGATTTGTGAGTTGTCTTTTTTTCTGTCTCCTATCTCAGAGCACCAGCTGTTCAAGAAGGCTCCCAAAGACAACAGTTGTCACACTGTGGTGAAGACGACCACTATAAACTCCGTGACCTACTGTTCAACTTGTAGTTCTGGTCTAGAATCTACAGGGTATGGAGAAGAATGAAGAGCGGTTGTATAGATAATAATACTTCAGGTTTTCAGTCTCGAAATTCGATGACACCGGTTTTGTATCCATTTGAATGTGTTCATTGTCCGTCGGGTGATGATCTCACAGTGTCTGAAACGAACGAACATTTATGACAAAGCGATACTCTGTTAATGAATACCTAGCAGGCTGGGGACCGTTTCTCGAAAGTCCTGCTGAATTAACACGTCCGAAGCCTCATATAAAAATCAAAATTTAAGGAATAGAGAGGCTGATCATTTCACCCTAACCTGTCCATCTTGTTTCTTTAGCTGATAGTTTTATTGTATAATTTTTAAACAATTTTAAAACTTCCATCTAGAATAAAAACATAACAGCTATATAGGCCCGTTAATTTACCGGGACCTTCGAGAAACGAGCCCCCCTACTTAAACTAGACGGAGTGCTATGCGTTTTAAATTAACAACAGTTCTTTAAATACTGTGAGTCAAACTTTGCTTGATATTTAAATGAATTTCTTTGGTCCTCCACTGAGCTATAGGAGACTCGCGGCAGGCTTGGCTGTTGCTAGGATAGAATTGTATATGTAATGTTTATACGCAATGATTATATAAATGAAGATAGTAAATTTTATGCCTGGTGATTTTAAGTGAACGTTAATGTTAATCAGTAAATGACACTGGCATATTCGGAGACTGAACATAATTTCATTGGGAATAACTCTTCTAGTCATTCATGGTATTAATTGGTCTCTAACGGATTCAGTTAAGTTTTTTGCCATTTGGATAAATTTTGAAATATGCAATTTACTGCTTGATCGAAATTGGGGCATAACTGTATCGCATTGTCCAATGCAAACTGTATAGTTTCAACTTATTTGTGTTTATTTTTTGAAAAGCATACTTTAGGAAAAAAAAGTGCATAGTTTTCGAAAAAAAAACATCATATTGAGCATGATTTGGAAAAAAATGAGCAATGCTAATTGCAAAATATGCTACTTCTTTTAGGGTCTAGTCCCTTTCCCGTGTTAGAACGTAATGGTTTTGGGTTACCTTGCATCTTGAGTTTATCTTAAGAGCGATTTTGAATTATGTTCATCATTATTCATTATATTTATTGTAGTTAATTTCTATGGAACAGTCGCTGCCTGTTTTTGTCTCTTAGGGGCTTACAAATATGCCATACCATAATTTGAACATAAAATTGCGCGCTTCTGATTGGCTGACAACGAGTTAACGCTTTTATGAACGACAACGAATAAATGCAATATCGTCAGGGAAAAAAGAGGACGAACTTAACACGGCTATTTCGGGATGGAAATTTAGTTCGCGCATGCGGTCTACACGAAACATCGAGTTAACTATTACTTCTCTGGTTAATACCAAATTATGTATTTGCATAAATCTAGCGTCCATGGCAACCTCTCGGGCTAAGATCTAGTTTAGCCAATGAAATCTTGCTGCGTATGTAATGTATTAGAGCGAAAGGCCCCAATTTTTTCCAGGCAACCAAGAGTCACAATTTCAAGCAAAACAGTCTGTAAACGACTGGAAAGCTTTAGTTTTGGTTCCAAAGAGTGCGGTAACACTTTTATTCGTCTAAATTAGAACTTGAGCAAATAAATTATGCTAGATTTACCTGCATAGTACTCGTTCTTAGTCAACGAACCGATACATTGCTAGTGAAAAGGAAAGAGTTTTATTCCCTGGTTTTTCGTTTTAAGTTTGGGAACTTTCCCCGTCAGTTCCGCACTCGTGGCAATGTAGTGGTTGACAAGGATTTAACGTAATCTCGTGTCCTTTTTCCCCACATGGTCAAAATGCTGGGACTGGGTATTAAAATTCAGAGTGTATTCCTTCAAATCCTTCTTCACCTTAGAATCCAAGGCTCATGTGCCATTGTCGAAGAAAAGGGCAAACATGTCCTTCTAGCAAATGGAGTTCTGGTGTGATCGTCATGTCTGGGAATTTTTCCCAAATGAACTCAAGAAAATTTGTGATGTCTTCCGCTGCAACAAGAAAACAAGAAAATGCGGAACTGACTTAAGGCATGATCTTATTATTGTATTCACGTTTTCCATGAAAGTCAGGTTTTTTCTTTCACGTACCTAGCTTATCAATCTTGCCATCATTGAGATAGTCTGCACTGTCATAGAAAAAGTGGCAAGCAGCAAATAACTTGAAAACTTATTCAAATTAAACACTTATTTCTTTAGCTTGAGGAAGGAAGGACACAGCTCCTCTGTTTTTGTCACCACAGCACTGCATAGTTCGATGATATTGTCTTCCTAAGAAAAAAAAAACCGCAACAATTTAATAAAATTTTGTGACTCATAAAATTCCCTTTCTAAAGGTAGAATTTGTGTTACCTTGCAGCAAGTGTGTACATGGTTACCAATGAATGATTTTCCATGGTAAGCTTGTCTCTCGACATTCATTTACTTGAGAACCTCATCCAAATGAACTGATAGTGGTCCATTGGCTTTCTCAAAGGCAGTCAATTCCATTTGTTCATCCGGAAGCTTTTCTCATAATGTTGAGGTAATACTATTAAAATGAGGGTTATTTGACTACTTAACACTGAATTGGTTCATATGTCAGCGTGCGTTCATCGAGATATGAAGCACGCGGGAAGTTTGGAGAGCACGACAGATGCGTAAGAGTTGCTCAAGGCGTAGCCTCGAGCAACTCTAGCTTCTTGAGTTCCACCACATTGCCAATTGTTTTATAACATTTTCAGCCCGATGGAAAATTTTTTTCTCGAGGGATTTGTTCGCTGACGTCATGTCCTTGCACAATAGGAATATGAAGCACGTTCGCGCAATTGAATTTAAACAGACAAATTTACTAGCTATGTTATAATATAATTTAATGGGTTGTTAAATTCATTTCAGCTAGTGTAATATTATAAATAAATGATCTATAAAACAGAATCAAAACTAAAAAATTACGATGGGTTGAAACACGTGTGATGGAATTGGAGGATTGTACAGCTGTGATATTGGAAAACACAAATATATTATTGTTACTTCCTCCTTTGCATTTCCAGGGAGTTTGTCTATCTCCTCTAATAGCAGTGTAAGGTAGGCAGGCATGCAGACTTTGGAAATTCAGTTAGGTTAACTGAATAAGTTAACTTACGGTTTTTTCCGAGTTCCAGAAATATTATTTGCTAAATCAATAATCTTTCCGAGTTGGTTTAGCTGCGCATACATGCCAGCACACCAATTGAAGCATCCTGATATCACTTTGATTAAAAAGTTTTAAAACAGATCAAGGATATCGTGACCCCCAGCAGATCGCTATTCCATTTGCGATTCGTGTTTTTGGTGGTTTCGGCGAGATAGTCCACGTCACGGCACAGGCAAGCTTGACGATTCGCCACAACATCGAAATATTTCATGTAATCCTAAGAAATTTAATATTCAGCTAGAGCTTCGGATGTTCTGCAAAGCTATTCAACGTAACGCTACGCCATTTGTGAGTACGCTGTACCATTCGATATTACGCTGAGCCATGTCACGCAACGCTACACTGTTTGTTTGTACGCTGTACAATTCTATATTACGCTGAGCCATTTGACGCAACGCCACACCGTTTGTGCGTACGCTGTGCAATTGGACATTACCTCGAGCCATTTGACGCAACTTTACACCGTTTGTATGTGCGCTGTGCTATTCGACATTGCGTTAAGCCATTTGACGCAACGCTACACCGTATGTGTGTACACTGTACCATTCGACGTTGCGCTAAGCCATTTGACGCAACGCTACCGCCTTTTGTGTACTGTATTGCGAATGAGTGTTAGACTATTCGCAATTGAGCTTATCCATTTCCAATTTCATGTTCCAACTCGACATAGGCAACTAAACCGTTTATCATTTGGCTAAACTGTTCGTGTTTAGGATGTTCTGTTTCATGAGGGAAAACTAAACCGTCTATAATTTGGCCACGTCATTCCATTATTAGCTTTGCTATTCTGCAGCTGATCCTTAGACCAGCTTTGTGTTTGCTGATCAATTTGACATCCTTGTATTTTTGGTGGTGACTGCTGCCTATATTATTCCATATAGCGTAATGGACTAATGCGATTTATTTCGAAACTCGTGACCTAAAATGTTCTTCGTCAGCATGACACGGGACCAAACATCACATGTTGTATGGATTAGAAGGAACATCTCACTTTCCTGTTTGCGATCTGGTTGCCCACGCAGTGGCAGATGGGACATCTCCCTGCCTTTTTACTCCTACTAACGTCTCGATCGACCAAATTGAGCATCAGAAGAAAACAAAACGAAACTCCAAAAACGATGTAGAACTTCTTAAGTAAGAAAATCCAATACCATGTAATCGGATGCTTTTAAAAATTTTAAGTGATCACCTAAAGAACTTCAAGGATAAATTGTTTCCGCATCGCTAGAAAACCCTCTGACATTTACCGTGGTATAGTAGATAATCATGTGCCTGGCCTGAGACGATCGGTTGATTCCATATGTCGCTACTTAAATGCGGTTGCGCAAACTTTGGAAAACACGATTATCACTTCTACCCGGTGTCCTTTAGCTAAATTTATTTTATAATCAGTATCAAAAGTTGTTGTTCAAAAATTTGAAGGCAGGTAAATCTAGTCAAGGTCGTAGATCTTTAGGAATGTAAATACCGGCAGTTTAAGTTTCACAGACACTGCATTCGTAATTGGGTGCAAACTTATGCAGACGAACGTAATTATTTTATATCCACGACTCCACCAGCCATGCGGACGAACCTCATCGCTAAATTAGAAGAACTACTTCAGTTAAAAAGTCCTACCGTCCCCCAAATTAACATTGGTTCATAAATAAGAGTGATGCTAAATTTTGGCGGGGCTTAAAATTTTCCTCTTTCCCACGTGCACCCTCGCGTTTTTTCAACATGATCTATTTTCTGATAATTTTTAGACCAGTACTTAAAAACACCTAAAAGAAATAGAAAACAATTCTACTGATGGCAGACCGTCTAAAGCTCATAAAATCCACAACGACAACAGCAACAATTTATTACAAGTTTCTTAAGTGGGTGCATCACGTTACCTACAACGCTATAACAAAAGATATCGATATAGAAACGCGAACTGCGCGAGGGCATAAGGTAAAGTCGAGCAAATAAAGCGGCAAGCATAAAAAAGGGAAGACGAGTCTTGTTGTCCCCTCTTACATGTAAAGCCAGTTGTTGAGAGCGAATTAATAAACAAGCATGTAAGACCGCTTATGTAGGAAAAACAACCCAAACACATTTCGCTGATGATGCGTCGAATATTTTTCGGTTCAGTGCTTTATTCGTGCCCCCATGCATTTGTAATACTTCTTACACGTCAACATTTTCACAGCGTGGTCCGCTTAAGGTAACAGGTCTTCATAAAATAAAGAATTTGACTCATAAAGTCGGTATCAAAAACTTAAGTTTATACAGGAAAAATCTATTATTACCTTGAATTGAAACATTGAAAGTGTTTAACACTCCTATTCTAGAGGCTTAGATTTTATCAATTTTAAGGTTTAAAGAAGATGAAGATTACTTCGCAATTTTCTCGACTTAAAATACGTAGCTTCCTACTGTTCTGGCATGTTCGAATTTCGTGACGTCTGACGCCCACTGTATCACAATCCGTTAAAAATTTCCTGATGTATCCTTCCAAAGTTAAATTACATTTTAAGTCACCTTTCGATTCAATAAGAAAAAACGCCGCAAGATGACCTATATATGTAACTAGTCGGTACACAAAATTATTCTCTGAGTCATCCTCTTGTTGCAGCGTATGCGCAACTTGAAGTTGTAGGCCAAGCAACGACATTTCAAGACTCTAAGGCAGGATACAAGCTCTAAGGCAGGATACAAGCTCTAAGGCAGGATACAAGCTCTAAGGCAGGATACAAGCTCTAAGGCAGGATATAAGGTGAGATAGGTAGAGTAACGAGAGACAATAAAGTGACTGTAACTGAAACCGAAACTCAAAGTTTCATTGGATCAGCTGAAAACGAGAAAAGACATTTAACCATAGTGTAGTCACAAGAATCAGTGACTTTCGCTATTGCGTTTGCTGTTTTCCAGTATATTTCTGACATTCAAGATTAATTTCAATCTTTCCCCTAAAGACTTTGACTGAGTTAATTCAGAATTTCATGTTGCCACTAGGCTGGTTGTCATTTAGAATCATGGCTCGAACTTTTGTATTTATCGCGGGCCTGCAAGCCAGCTGAAGTAATTTCTTGACTTTCCCACAGGATGAAATATGACTGATTTGTTTTTTGTTTTTCTTTTATTCAATTGAAATGCTCACTGTCTTGGTGAGATGTTCTGCCCCTGGCCTTGTCTAAATTTACTGGCTTTTCCAAGTGTCACATTTTATCTAATTGAGTTGTGTTCGCCGCACGTCAGTTGCGCAACGTACGGTTTCACCTTCCGGAACTACTGAAGGTAAAAAATGTCACAGTGATGATTGACACCATTTGTCAGTTATTGATGATTTGTAACGCAAGTGCGCACCAAGCAAAACCAGTAAACTATATTCGTTTGCGACCTTAAAAAAATCTTCCCAAAAACCTATGTATCGCGTGCCATTACCGCATTTGGCAAACCCCAAAATCTACAGTTGTAAACGGAAAATAAAATTGCCTTATACCTTAGCTGACATAGAAGCTTAGAGGTAAAACGATTTTCAGACAATATCGAAATCTCACCTATTTTAAGCTTTCTTGTCTGGTCTATTTGTGTTGCATGACTTAACCCGAATAGACTTAAAACATTTTGGCTCAACTACTTTATATATTTGCCTCTAAACACATACAACCTTCCGGTGTTGGCATTGCCGTTCTCCTCGTCATTTCGTTGGTTTTCCCGTCGCAATCAAAACGCCTAGGATTTGCATCAACTACGCACTTGTAAACGAGATAATGCTGTTTGGAATGATTTAGGAACTCATTCGCAAGATAACCAGGTCCCTATCTTTGTTTTATTCGATGTATTTGGGAAAATTTACCGCTACATTTTTCGCTGGATTCCCGAAAGGAAATCAAAACACTATCATTAGCAAGCGATCCAAGATTTCAAGACTCAGTTCGCTTTTATTTAAGCAAGGCGTTAAACAATGTAAGGGCCTTTCTTTGATACATTTCTTTAACCCAATATGAAAACTCTTAGAAGGGGATGCTGTTGATTTTCATCGTGAATTCGTTTATCAATAAACTTGCTTGATGTTGAAGTTTATCAAAATAAAATATCCACAAGGCTTACCTTTTGTATTACTGCGATTTCAATCGCTGGTTGCGGCGAACTTGATCGTCAGTGTGAATGGAACGTGATTTTCGCCACCGATCGATGCGGACACACTTGGCGATATGTTTTTAATTTCGTAGTGATTTCTTGAGAGGCAGCACTTTCTTCATGAGATTACTGCAGTCGCTTGACGCTACATCATATAGTCACGCGAAATGGTGGCGAATGTAATTGCCGATATCAGAGATCGGCGACAATAATCGCCATCACTGCAGCGGGCACACCTGGCGATTTGACCTGTTGCCGCGATCTGCGCATAAAACCGCTTAGTGTGTCACCAGCTTAAATTAAGCTCTGATGGGTGATACTGCGTGACAGAAAGGTTTTCGTTTCTTTGTGTGGTTTGTTTCTGTTTTCCTTACTCTTAGTGGATTGCAGGAGTTTAGGAGTGCACGCCAAATTTCTCCGTCAGCTTCGAGTTCATCAGAACATATAGTAATTATATTTTTCATCTTTAAATGCTCACCCTTGTTACTTCGAGGCAATTATATTATTCAATACCAAGCGAAAGCTACAACTAAATCCCAGCATAGTGATAAAAGAAAGAGCATTCTTCGTTTGATTACAATGTACAGCAGTAATTCACAGCGCGTAGCTCATTTCAATCTGGCCAATCAGCTTTTGCAACTGACAACGATTTAGACGCTTACACACCTCAGCCAGACCAAAATGGGAAATTAGCCTGTTGCCGCGATCGGCGCATAAAACCACTTAGCGTGTCACCAGCTTAAATTAAGCTCTGATGGGTAATACTGCGTGACAGAAAGGTTTTCGTTTCTTTGTGTGGTTTGTTTCTGTTTTTCTTACTCTTAGTGGATTGCAGGAGTTTATGAGTGCAAGCTAAAATTTCTCCTTCGGCTTCAAGTTCATAAGAACATGTTTTAATTTTTCATCTTTAAACCCTCACCCTTGTTACTTCGAGGCAATTATTCAAACACCAAGCGAAAACGACATCTAAATCACAAGCATAGCGCCGAAAGAAAGCGCATTCTTCATTTGATTACGATGTATATTGTACAGCGGGAATTCACAGCGCGTAACTCATGGCCAATCAGCTTTTGCAACCGACGCTTACACACCTTAGCAGACCAAATGGGAAATTAGCACCCACTCTCCATTAGGTGTCCCCTCCTCTCCTAATATCTTTTCTGGCTAAAATGGGCAAAAGGAAACCTTCTCGTCTCATTATTTGTGGGCTGCAGCCATGATCAACGCCTGCTAATCAAGCACCTTTTCTTTTAAGGAGGATACTACCTATAAGCCGAACACCTTGATTATTTCTATGATTATATTAAAGGAAATAGGGGTCTTACCAGCTGATATGCGTGCGGACATTCTATCAATTATTAAATTGTAACGCCGCGTTGTCGCTCACTGTTTCAGATCTTACTCGCGTTTGTTCTTCTGATCAACCCATCTGTTGCCAATAAAACAGCTGCTTTTGAATGAGCTCACTTGATTCAAAATGATTTTCTTTTTCAGCGCGACCCCAAGCTCTAAATTGAGACTTCACACAGAGGTAGGCTGATTCTTCGTCCATTTTCCCTTTCTTGTTTTTTCTTTAAGCAAGAAAAGAAATCACGTGTAACTTCCATGAGCGCGACTTCCTGAAGTTGCAAATCAAGGTTTGGGGTCCTTGCGAAGATCTCCTTCTTCTTAGGAAGTCTAATCCTTAAAATAGCTTTAATTTTTTTTAATTGTTTTTTTTTTTGTGCCAAAAAAGAAGAAAGTAAACGAACAGCATTAAAACCTTTTTATCTCAAAAATTGTGCAACAGTTTCAGTAAGGTTAACAAGGGCACAGTAGTGTAATTGGCATGATTGGTATTTCCGTATTTGGGTTTCGGTGCTTGCTGTAGTGGTTGCGTTAAGAATGATCGAGTGTTTCAACCAAGATCTGAAAAGTTTCCTTTTTTTAACCATAAATAAAAGCTTCCTAAGAGACTTACATTCTGCGTGCCACTAGACCACTTTGCGCAGGGAAATCAACTTCCTTGTTTTGACGGCGACAAGATATAATTACCATATAAGGTAATTAAAGGACTAGTGCCATTTATTTCGCATCGTAAGCACATTTTTATTGCTTAGTCGCAAAATCTCAATTTCCTGTTTGCGATCTGTCCGCCCACACAGTGGCAGGTGGGACATCTCCCCGACTTTTTACTCTTGCTAAAGTCTCGATTGACCGAATTGAACATCAAAAGAAGACAACAAGAAACTCTATAAACAAGGTAGGACTTCTTAAGTTAAAAAATCTAATGCCATGTATTCGGACGCTCCCAAAAATTTTAAATGATCATCTAAAGAACTTCGCGGATAAAATGTTTCCGCATTGCTGGAAAGCCCTCTGACATTTACCGTTGTATGGCAAATAATCATGTCTCTGGCCTGAGACGATCGGTTGATTCCATGGCATATGTCGCTACTGTGAGGCAGAGCCTAAATGCGGTTGCACAAACTTTAAAAAACACGATTATCACTTTTACCCAGTGTCCTTTAGCTAAAAACTCCTTCATGTATTTTATAATCAGTATCCTAGGCCGGAGAAGCCTCTCTATCATTCACTACATTTAAGAAAAAACCTCAAAAGACAAAAAGGCAGTCAGATGTTCATGAAAAATAAGTTCATACACACGATCAAATGTTAGTAGAGAACAATATAGAGCTACCCATGCCAGAACTCAGAGGCTTTTCTCTGTTTGTTTTGACTACATAATTTCTCATCCTTAAGGTAATTTGAGTAATTTCCTCATGCCTTCGAATAAGCTGTTGACATTGTCAACAAAGCGGAGCGGTTTTATTGTTTCCTTTCCACTTGAGAAATCTGTTTGACATGTCAAAGGTAATGCTACAGTTGTAAAATTTCATTCGAGAAAGTGTAGCATTTTTTTCGAAGGTTCAACCGCATGAAAGACAAATACATTAACGTATCACTGCAAACAGGTTGGTTGCCAATATATCTAATGATACATTTTTTCGCAAAATAAACAAAAAATTGGCTGGAGGTCATTATGTTACATGGTCGAGTGCAATACGTGGGTTATAACCGAGAACCAAATATTTCTCCGCCCGGTCCGCTTCAACTCAGCCAATAAGCATTTTATGATAATGATCGTCGCTTTTTCGTTATCTTCCTCTCCTCTTTCAGCTCGGCATTTTGCGAGACCGTCTCCCTTTATTCGGCTCTGTTGACGCCATCTCGTACGACCCTTATATAAAGATTCTTGCCTATATTTTCCAATACAAACGCGTGAGGCCGTTCAAGTCACATGATGACGACCAGGAAAAACTATTTCATTTCCCATTTTTTTGCATTCGTGATCAGAAATGCGTTCTCTTAGTTGTCCAGTTGCCGTGTGCACTCGACGATTTGAAACTACACAAGTAGGTAGGCCGATTCTTTAGGGGTGATGGATTTTACGGCTAACGGCTAAGGAAAAATTTGGCTGTTTTTAGGCGAACGGTTAACCCCATTGAGACATTGTTTAACCTCTGACAGCGAAACTCACTGACAGAAGATGCCAGTCGAGTTTTGAGGTCATTAAGAAAACCACTTTGTAAGAAGTCTAAGCCCTAAAACAAGTTTCGCTCTGCCAACAAAGATGAAAGTGAATGAACAACATTAAAACCATCTATGTTCAAAAATTGTGCAACGGTTTAAGTTTGGGGAAACACTGAGTTTTTGTGAGAGCAAAGGATTGGAAATTTCATGATTTTTCGCGCCTCACATGCCGCCGGAGTAATGAAAATATTTCATGACAGCGACAAGGGAGAAGTTTTCTGTCTGGACGTGAAACATAAATTTCGTTGTTCGCGCGCGCCGGTCACGAGAGTTTTTATCCAGGTTTCAGCAATGACTATCTTTTGTCTTTGTAAAACTTAAGACATTTTCGTCAAGGACTCTTTATACATTATTGAACTGAAGACGTCTAAGACATTGCTGAAACAATTTAGCAATGGACCAGAGATTACCTTGCAGGTGATTCGATAATAATAACATCGCCGCTTCCTCTTTCGCTTTCCTTGGTACGTACTGTCAAGTTGCTGGCGGTGGAAAGACCAGACAAAAAGATCAAACCCTTAAAGGTTAACAAAGCCTCGAAGATTTGAAACTCTAATGAAATAAGTTGGGATTACTGGAGTGAAGGGAAAAACGAGGCTGTAATCAGATCTTATCGCGAACGGATCCTCTCAAAAGGTTTTACTGATCACCTGAAGTGAACTTCAAGTGTGACAACATTATTTCCAGTAAATTAATTTTTTCAGCATCGCCTGATGAACCTGAAACGATCGTAGGATTCTTTATTTTTTAAAGGCTTGAGTTTGGTTGGGGTAACTTTACAAAGCATAACAACTTCTTTAAGTTTTTTTATTTTTTATTGAACTTCATGAGTAGGAAAAGGTTACCATTTAAGCGATTTCGTCGCCTTTTTCTTTTCCTTTTCTGATAGCTAGAGGATGGATTAAAGTTTGAACAGCCAATGTTTTTGTAGTTAAAAAGAAGATATCTTAAACACCGTAATGTCTACCAGTAGATGACATTGCGATTGGAAGCCTTCCAACCGCAATGACTACCAATTATCTATTGCCGGTCGTCGTGACCCAGTAGGTCATGTCTCTCCGGATGTGGATTTAAGGGAATTGAAATATCAAACATGTGAAACCAGTCAGTCATACCGGAAAGTAACCAACCAAGGAACATCTACACCTTGAAGTTTTGTTAAACCTGCCTTCAAGGACTCTTTGAATTATCACACAGTAAGTACCACTCTCTCTCCCTTTCTTCTTTCGCTTTAACTGAGAGAAGAGAAATCATTCTACATTTACATAAAATTATGTACGAGGTTTGATTACCTGGAGATCAGACACTGCAGCGAAAGTTATTTTTGCAAATTACTGTTTTGACGTGAGGTTGGAATCCTTGGCGTTCTTTATTTTTTTCTACTTTCTCTTAAAACTTAAACTTTCGTTCGTCACTAAAGGGAGTCGGCTTGTTCAAAGTGTTTCAGCAAACAAATTTAAATTTTTCACGGAAAAGCCGAATGTTTTCTATGAGCATCTGCCACGTGCTCTGGGGCCGCAAAACTTCTTCGTCATTACAATATGAAACTGAAGGTTATCAAAATCTGCCGCTGGTATAAAAAGCAACCAAAAATGGAGAATAATTTTGTTTGCCATGGAAAGAAATGGATCTGTTACCGTGCACATGCGATTCACTGAAGACAAACACAGCGGCGGAAACAACAACATTTAATCGGTCACTATGCCTTAGCTTATGGTAAATTCCGGTTTTATTTACTTCTACAGGGAACACATTTCCGAAAAAACTGTGGCTTAATTTTCAAACGACCCAGAGCTTGACAGGGTTTAAGCGCGGCCTCAAGCAAATATTGCGAGTCAACAGTGGCACTAAAGCGTCGCTTAGGAATCCTGCAACCCTCCTCTCACTGAAATCTCCTTTTTGCTTTATGTGCTTGAAGGCATTTGTAAAATTTATATCTTAACAACAGTTTTACGGGTGTTAGCCAGTTTATTCCGTCTTTTTTTTCAAATATTTTTTCACTGCTTGACTTTCGAAGCCCTTGATATCGGGCCTTAAATACACAGGCGGTAAATAAAAAGAAAGACTTTCAGTTTTTCGGAGTCAGTGACCACCGAAAATGGGCCATTGAGCTTACGCAACCTTGATAACCGGAATAAGAAAATAAATAATGACTGGTCGCGTGGTCCCTGGAAGCGGGCTTCAGCATTTCCGATCAAGATACACTTCTGATTTCGTCTTTAAATGAACGTTTGGAAAGTTATGGTAAATTCAATCAATTTCTGTATTTGGATCAAAATTTGAACCAATAACACGAGCGGAACTGGACCAAGACAAAACGGAGGCTGTAAAGTGTTCCACCTCATTATAATTATGTCCTTAACATCACTCTATATCACTATCACTCTAGATACTGCGAGCCCCCTCATAGATCAAAAACCTATCGTTTATTGCACAAGTAAACCAGGGAAACTAAAACATACGGTATTTTGCTTTTCAGTTTATTTCGTAAAAGAATAAACCACAATTTTATCGGTTTACCTAACCCACTTGGAATGTTGGGAGAACATTCGACGTTCTCCCAACATTCTAAGTGGGTTTTTCCGCCTGTAAACCTCGCAGGGGACCCCACTGTAACTTAGCATGAAAAAATTGTCTTAGCAACGCTACACCGAATGTGTGTACACTGTACCATTCGACATTACGCTAAGCCATCTGAAGCAACGCTACACCGTTTGTGTAATGTATTGCGAATGAGTATTAAGCTATTCGCAATTGAGCTAATCCATTTCCAATTTCATGTTCCAACTCGACATAGGCAAGTAGACCATTTATCATTTGGCTAAACTGTTCTGTTAAGGATGTTCTGTTTCATGAAGGAAAACTAAACCGTCTATAATTTGGCCACGCCATTCCTTTATTAGCTATGCTATCCTGCAGCTGATCCTTAGATCAGCTTTGTGTTTGCTGATCAATTTGACATCCTTGTATTTTTGGTGGTGACTGCCGCCTATATTTTTCTATATAGCGTAAAGGACTAATGCGATTTATTTCGAAACTCGTGACCTAAAATGTACTTCGTCAGCATGACACTGGACCAAAAATCGCATGTTGTATGGATTAGTCAGGACATCTCACTTTCCTGTTTGCGATCTGGCTGCCCACGCAGTGGCAGATGGGACATCTCCCTGCCTTTTTACCCTCACTAACGTCTCGATCGACCAAATTGAGCATCAGAAGAAAACAAAACGAAACTCCAAAAACAATGTAGAACTTGTAAGTAAGAAAATCCAATGCCATGTAATCGGATGCTTTCAAAAATTTTAAATGATCACCTAAAGAACTTCAAGGATAAATTATTTCCGCATAGCTGGAAAGCCCTCTGACATTTACCGTGGTATAGCAGATAATCATGTGCCTGGCCTGAGACGATCGGTTGATTCCATATGTCGCTACCATGAAGTAGAACTTAGATGCGGTTGCGCAAACTTTAGGAAACACGATTATCACTTCTACCCGGTGTCCTTTAGCTAAATTTATTTTATAATCAGTATCAAAAATTTTTGTTCAAAATTTGAAGGCAGGTAAATTTAGTCAAGGTCGTAGATCTTTAGGACTGTAAATACCGGCAGTTTAAGTTTCACAGACACTGCATTCGTAATTAGGTGCAAACTGTTGCAGACGAACGTAATTATTTTATATCCACGACCCCACCAGCCATGCGGACGAACCTCATCGCTAAATTAGAATAAGTACTTCAGTTAAAAAGTCCTACCGTCCCCCAAATTATCATTGGTTCATAAATAAGAGTGATGCTAAATTTTGGTGGGACTTAAAATTTTCCCCTTTCCCACGTGCACCCTCGCGTTTTTTCAACATGATCTATTTTCTGATAATTTTAGACCAGTACTTAAAAACACCTAAAAGAAATAGAAAACAATTCAACTGATGGCAGACCGTCTAAAGCTTATCAAATCCACAACGACAACAGCAACAATTTATTACAAGTTTCTTAAGTGTGTGCATCACGTTACCTACAACGCTATAACAGAAGATATCGATACAGAAACGCGAACTGCGCGAGGGCATAAGGTAAAGTCGAGCAAATAAAGCGACAAGACGAGTCTTGCTTACATGTAAAGCCAATTGTTGAGAGCGAATTAATAAACAAGCATGTAAGACCGCTCATGTAGGAGAAACAACCCAAACACATTTCGCTGCACTTGACTATGATGATGCGTCGAATATTTTTCGATTCAGCGCTTTATTCGTGACCCCATGCATTTGTCATACTTCTTACACGTCAACATTTTCACAGTGCGGTCCGCCTGAGGTAACAGGTCTTCATAAAATAAAGAATTTGACTCATAAAGCCAGTATCGAAAACTTAAGTTTATACTTGAATTGAAACACTGAAAGTGTTAAACACTCCTATTCTAGAAGCTTAGATTTTATTAATTTTGAGGTTTAAAGAAGATGAAGATTACTTCGCAATTTTCTCGACTTAAAATACGTAGCTTCCTACTGTTCTGGCGTGTTCGAATTTTGTGACGTCTGACGTCAACTGTATCACAATCCGTTAAAAATTTCCTGATGTATTCCAATATGAAAAATCTTAGAAGGGGATGCTGTTGATTTTCATCGTGAATTCGTTTATCAATAAACTTGCTTGATGCTGAAGTTTATCAAAAAAAAAAATATCCACGAGGCTTACCTTTTGTATTACTGCGATTTCAATCGCTGGTTGCGGCGAACTTGATCGTCAGTTTGAATCGCACGTGATTTTCGCCACCGATCGATGCGGACGCACTTGGCGATATATTTTTAATTTCTTGAGAGGCAGCACTTTCTTCATGAGATTATTGCAGTCGCTTGACGCTATATCATATATATAGTCACGCGAAATTGTGGCGAATATCAGAGATCGGCGACAATAATCGCCATCACTGCAGCGGGCACACCTGGCGATTTGGCCTATTTCCGCGATCTGCGCATAAAACCGCTTAGTGCGTCACCAGCTTAAATTAAGCTCTGATGGGTGATACTGCGTGACAGAAAGGTTTCGTTTCTTTGTCTGGTTTGTTTCTGTTTTCCTTACTCTTAGTGGATTGCAGGAGTTTAGGAGTGCACGCCAAATTTCACCGTCAGCTTCGAGTTCATCAGAACACATAATAATTATATTTTTCATCTTTAAATGCTCACCCTTGTTACTTCGAGGCAATTATATTATTCAATACCAAGCGAAAACTACAACTAAATCCCAGCATAGTGATAAAAGAAAGCCCATTCTTCGTTTGATTACGGTGTAAAGCAGTAATTCACAGCGCGTAGCTCATTTCAATCTGGCCAATCAGCTTTTGCAACTGACAACGACTTGGACGCTTACACACCTTAGCCAGACCAAAATGGGAAATTAGCACCCACTCTCCATTAGGTAACCCCTCCCCTCCTAACGTCTTTTCTGGTTAAAATGGGCAAAAGGAAAAACTTCTCGTTTCATTATTTGTGAGCTCCAGCCATGGTCAACTCCTTCTACCAGCAGATAATATAGATGAATCGATATCATGTCATATCCTACTGCATGCGGACATCCTACCAACTATTAAATTGTTATGCCGCGTCGTCGCTCAATGTTTCAGATCTTACCTACGTTTGTTCTTCTGACCAACCCATCGGTTGCCAATAAAACAGCTGCTTTTTGAGCTCACTTGACTCAAAATGACTTTCTTTTTCAGCACGACCCCAAGCCCTGAATTGAACAGCCCAAGAAGCTTTAGCTTTGAAATTTACGATGTCCTCTTCTTATCGACTTTTCGGCCAACCATACATTATCATGATGTCTGTTTTCTGGATGTCTGTCTCCGCCTCGCCATGTCCAGATAACAGTATAACCATCCGGGATTCAGTAACGGGGCACGTTCAGTGCCAGGACTGCTTGGTGTGTCCGGCGGGGCAGGGTCTCTCCGTGGACTGTGGTGATGTAATATCACCACAGACACCCATCGTTTGTAAGCCATGTGAGCTAGGGAGAACTTATTCATCTGAAAGCGAGGCCGGGGCGTGCAAGAGTTGTATGAATTGTGGAGAATATCGAGAGACTATCAGCCCTTGCACCTTGACCTCTGAGGCAGTGTGCGGGAAGAACTGTAAGCTTGGAGCTTACCCATAGGATATGCTTAGCTCGTGTAGACCGTGTTCCGCTTGCTGCAACGACAAGGAAGATATCATTGAGCCAGAGTGTCAAGTGCCGGGGTTGCCTAAAAGCAAGCAGTGCAGCGAGCTTAGATCGGAAAAGTGTAGCAAGGTGATAGCTAATGTGAGTGTCAGTACAAGGGTACTTGACGCGGAGGCCAATCCCTCCGCGTCATCATTGGCAACCTTAACAAAAGTGCAAGCGTCCACTCCAGTCACAGAGCACTCTAAAAAGGATTCAGCTTCCACGGACGATGTTTCTCCACTATATGGTAAGATGATTGGCGTTGCAATTGGAGTTCCTTTAGTGATCTTGGTGCTGGTGGCGCTTAGCCTTATGGCGCTTATCCTTATCGTGAAAAAAAGACGTACAAGGCAAGCATGTAAAAAGACTGGCGATAATGATGTGGAAAGGCTTGATGTACAGGGGAGTATAAGGCCAGTCAAGGACGAAAAGTCTGATCAACTGCCGCATCCAGTGCAAGAAAGTGAGAATCTCACAGTAGCAAAGCCGGAAACGCAACTTCCGGCTGAAACAAAAGTATAATCATTCCCTTTTCTCAAGGGATCAGTTGTTATTTTTCGCCTGGGGTGGGGTGGAGAATTTTGGGAGGATCACGTGGTTTTCAAGAGGGAAGGGAGGGGGGGAGCTCAGTCGTCGCCAACAGAGTACAAAGAGCGGACTACAGAAAATTGACTGCTAATCAACTGCCAATGAGGATAGGGGATCACGAGAATATCACAGAGCCTCAGGGGCAGATCAGGTGAACTTATCGTGAGTCAACCAAATTCCTCCACCTCCATGGCCGCTAAATAAGGACCAGTCCCTAATGAATTATTGTCGTCACCTCCAGCGGTAATTTTCGATGAAAAAAGGAAATTTAGTGTTTCCTTTTCATTGTTTAGTTACAAGAGCGGTTATTATGCTATGGTGAAAGCACGTTTAGGGTTATCGCAAACCTAATATAATCATCTCGAAGAGCTACTTTTACTACTTCTAATTAGATTTAATACAGGCAAGCGGATCCGTAATCGGCTTTGGGAAAATTTCTGAAAACTTCAAAAGAGACTTATTATCTATGATTATAGTCCTATAACTTAATTTTGTCACCTTCGGTGCGATCCTGTTGTTTCCTGTTCATCGTTTAGTTTTAAGACTGGTTATGCTCATATGCTCTGATGAAAGCACTTTAAGAATCTACTCATAATTCAGGCTTTTTTTCCAAGGGTTGGTTTCTCAGTAAATTTCATCATAAAAGGAGAATACTTCTTAAGATAGTTAATTGCTAATTTTAAGTAGATTTCCTTTCAATTATTTTTCCTGATTAAAAATCCTTCCATGCCACCTTTACGAAACATCAACCTAACATATTGATTTCTTCTGCTTTTTATTATCTTAAAATATGTGTTCAGCTGTCATTTAGTTTCATTGCTTTAATGTAATTGTTTAGAATTAAGGTTGAGCTATCAAATAGATATGAAAAAGAGTTTTATCTCATTGCAAAATGCTTCCGTTCAATAAAGTATGTTGCCTATATGGACTGTCACCAATATCTTTCCAATTCATTCTCTTGCTATCATCACGTCGGCGAGCGGCGCTGAATACTTACTTAGATGGTGGTGTAGTAGAGGACCTGCGTAGATGGCTTTGACTTCTCAACAGGTTATAATCGGTTCTTGGCATCCAACACAGTCTAATAACCCTTAAACACCCAAGATTTGATTGTTAATTCTCCCCTCTGGCTGTTACACATTTCCTTGTAAATTATTTAAGAGAGTTTGGAGTTAGATCAAAATAACAACTTTTAGTTAACATGTTAGAGTATTCTCGTAACCTTTTTGCTGAATAATGTATAGATATTACAGGGAGAAGTTACATGTTAATCACTTCTGGGAATTAAAGAGTTTATGGCGAGCACCGCAAAGGGAGCACAGCGGAAATAACAACATGTACACAAAACGTAAGGCGCGATTGCAGTACATGTGGCAGATAACAATACAACATTGCGACCTATGAAATGACGGGCCGTAAGGGCAGGAGGCAGAAATGACACTTATTTCGGAAAAAAAGACGTTAAAAACTACAGGTCGAATCTTGTATTGAAATCAATAATACGGACGTTTAACGAGGAAAATCACTTGTGACAACAGTTTATTCAGTTCTTAGCTTGATCATGATCTTATTATCATATAACGAAATTACGAAACTCTACTCTCCATTTCATATTTAACCTATTTTACCATAGTAACCAAAACTGGCATTTTAATGTATTGGTGTAGATCGAAGGAAGTTCAATATTGGAATCGATTCGTTATTGAAGAAAATTTCAAGGTACCTTTGACGTTATAATTTTTTAACTGGTGGCATTTTAGCCTAAAATCAACCTTCAAAGATCATGGTTATTATAGTGTCTGACTACGCGAGTAATCTTAATTGTCAAAAACAGAATTTGTTCCTAAGTAAATTAGGCTATCAAAGAAGATTGAAATCTTCGCACTCACCATGTTTTCCCTTAGCTATCTTCTATAACTATATATACATCCTCTTATAGAATGAGATAAAATTCGTTAAATTTCGTACCAAGGTCCAACTTGTGTGAGCAGACGCGGGAGGTCTGCGTACAAGAGATTACGATGGGCATTGATTTCCATACAAATGCGCGAAGTAGTCTGCATCCTTCTTCAATAACACTTTCGGTTTGTCCAGCTCCATGATTTTTCCGGAGTCAAGCATCATCACACAATCGTAATTAATAATCGTGCTCAGACGATGAGGAATGGTAATGACAGTGCTGTCAAGGAGACAGTTTCGAACAACTTCCTGAATGAGGCGATCCGTTCTGTACTCTACGGTGGACGACGCCTTGTCTATTACAATAAATTTGTTTTTCTGAAGAAGCGCACGTGCAAAGGAGATGAGCTGGCGCTCACTTGGACCCAGGGTAGCTCTGCAGTCCACGAGGTCCTGGTACAATTGTTGGGAAGGCTCTCGACCTAGGACTTCAATTGACATTTCTCAAGGACTTTCCAGATCTCCCTCTCGGTATGGCTAAGGAATGGATCCACGTTCATGTACAGTGCACCCATAGAGAAGATTGGCTCCTTGGTGATAATTGAAAAGCCAGGCCTACTCCTTTGAAGGTCCAGGTTGTGAGTATTTGTCAATCATTATCTTAGCCAATTGAAACGGTGCATTTATAATAGACGACTTTTCAGCTCCTGGCCGTCGTGCGATGCCAAACCCCTCCCCAGGTACGCAGCAAAGGAGATTTCTACTAATTCCCATGGACCCTTCTCTACTGTAGCTCAAGGAGTTGCTTTCGAAGCTGACTGCGCCGTCTTTTGGCCACGGCACTGGAGATTGAATCTCCATGGCGTATCCAGGTTCGGGTACAATCACGGCGTAAGCCAAGTTGCGATAAACAGCGCTCAAGCTGATGATGATGACACCATTTTGCAACACATCATGCAACAACTGAAGGGTGTAGATCAGAGACAGAATGGTGCTGTCTGAAAACAATTTTAAAAGAGGGTTAGTCTTTTATTAACAAAATCCCTTAAATATGGCGCATAGTCTGCGTGACTTGTCTCCCCGTTCAATCTCCACGATCCATGTTTAAACAGAATACGAGAGAGATGAGAAAAATAGTATTCTAAATGATAACCTATAACTAACTATTAAATTTACCTTATTATTACCGTCGCCTCTCAATGTATACCACGCAATTTGAAGCGTACGTTTCCCCTGTTAGATGCTTGTCACAATGGCTAATTACAGAGAGCTGTTCATGGCGGAGACAAAATAATTTAGATTATCAACTGTTCAACAGTAATTGCCGCCGAAGCGACATACAACGGTTAAGTTGTTGGATTTTCAAAAAGATCTGCCTACGAACTTTCACAGCTTTGATTCATAAAGAGATAAACGGGAATTTAAATGGAAAAAAAGGCTTTTTGATTCATTTTGTTTACTTCCTGTCCTGGGTCCAAAGATCACCTTTTCCCCAGCATTCTTCGTGGATAACCGCTCAATGTGGATTTAACTGCATACAGTGTATAATCTCTCGTTATACGGTAATGACCAGACAAAAGGGCACCATTTCCTATTTCTTTGTGGTGTCCATGTTCGTGATCAGAAAGGCGTTCTTTTAGTTGTCCATTTGCTGTGTTAACTCGATGATTTGAGACTTCACACAGAGGTAGGCCGATTCTTTCCATTTTCCCTTTCTTGTTTTGTTTTTTTTTTTAAGCAAGAAAAGAAATCACGTGTAACTTCCATGAGCGAGACTTCCTGAAGTTGCAAGGAAATCAACTATCGACGTTATTTGTCTGGGCATGATAGACTATTCGTCTGTGCTACTGTGACACGTGTCACGAGACTGAAACTGAAATAATTTGGCAATGGACCAGGGAATGATTGCAGGTGATTTGAGGATAGTAAAATCGCCTCCTGTGTTAACATTGGCGCCGGGTTTTGCACGGCTGAGATCTGATGAAGAAGCATTACTCTTGTGTAGCCCACAAACATTAAATGATTTTCTTGTGATCGGTTTTTTCTGACCATAGTTAGTTTTTTCTAACTATGTTCTGACTAAACGTCTTTATTACTTAGGACATCCTTTACATTGCATCCGGCGTTACGCGTCTTTAGTGTTTCAGTAGTTGAAAGTTTCTGCAAAATATTTCCATATAAGGTAATAAAGGAATAGCGCGATTTATTTCGCTACTCGTTACCTAAAATGTGCTTCGTAAGCACACTAATTTTGTGTTGATGAGTCACAAAATTTCAAGTTCCTGTTTGCGATCTGGGTGCCTCCACAGTAGCAGATGGGACATCTTCCTGGCTTTTTACTCTTGCTAACGTCTCGATCGATTGACCAAATTGAACATCAGGAGAAGACAACAAGAAACTCTTCAAACAAGGTAGAACTTCTTAAGTAAGAGAATCTAATGCTATGTAATCGGACGCTCCCAAAACTTTTAAATGATCACCTAAAGAACTTCGCGGTAAAATGTTTCCGCATCACTGGAAAGCCCTCCGACATTTACAGTGGTGTAGTAAATAATCATGTGTCTGGCCTGAAACGATCGGTTGATTCCATGGCATATATCGCTACCGTGAGGCAGAGCCTAAATGCAGTTACACAAACTTTAAAAAAAAGATTGTCACTTTTACCCAGTGTCCTTTAGCTAAAAACTCCTTCATGTATTTTATAATCAGTATCCTAGGCCGGAGAAGCCCTATTGTGTTACCTGATTGGAGAGATACGGTGAAGTTTTTTAGCACTACACTTCACTACATTTAAAAAAAACCTCAAAAGACAAAAAAAGCATTCAGATGTTCATGAAAAATCAGTTTATACACACGATCAAATGTTAGTAGAGAACAATATAGAGCTACCCATGCCAGAACTCAGAGGCTTTTCTCTGTTTGTTTTGACTAGTGTTAATTTCTCATCCTTCCGGTAATTTAAGTAATTTCCTCATGCCTTTGAATAAGCTGTTGACATTGTCAACAAAGCGGAGCAGTTTTATTGTTTCCCTTTTACTTGAGAAGTTCGAAACACGAGAGCAGAAGAAACGGAGACATCTTCCTTCTGAAAGCAGAAAAAAATTTTTAGAGGGGAGTAATAGCGTGGAACAGTCTATCTAGTAATGATCTGGCAGCCAAAAATATGAAAGAATTCAATCGTGTATCAAATTAGCAACAGTCGGCGTCATGTTAAACATAGACTTTGCCTATGAATATTAACAAAATTTTTGTTTTAAAATTTGAAAGCGGGTAAATCAAACAGGTAGATCGTTAGGAATGTATATACCACAGTTTAAGTTTCATAGACACTGCATTCGTAATTAGGTGAACTGGAGTTTTGCTAACGAACGTAATTATTTTAAATACACGACCCCACCAGGAATGCTGAAAAAACTCACCCCTAAATTAAAAGAAATATTCCAGTTGAAAATAAAGCAGTCTTGGACCCGACTATTTAAAGTTCTACCGCCCCCAAATTAACATTGGTTCACAGATAAGAGTAATGCTAACTTTTAGTGGGACAGCCATTCCGTTTCCTTTGAAAGCGAACTGCACGAGGAGATGTGGAGAAATGGAGCAAACAAAGGGACAAGCAAAAGGAAGATCAGACGAGCCTTGTTGTCCTCTCCTGTTCATTTTATTATCAGTTTTCTAGGCAGAAGAGGATTGCCATTCAGTAAAGAAGACAGTAAGCGGTGTTTCCTGATAGTGATGTGTTTCGGCGGACCATAGAACCCTCTAAAAGCTTTCCGAATTTTGTTTTCACTTTCAAATGTTTTCCCATCATTCGTGAAGTTTAACTCATTTCCTTAATAACTTGTTGACATTGTCAACAAATAGGCGTTTTTATTTTTTCCCAGGGCGAGCTTAGGTCACTTGAAAATATCAGTTTCAGTCGTACGCACTTTTTTCAGTCAGCTGTAATATTAGTCTGTACGCATTTATCATCGCCCCGCTGTAAACATGAGTTGTTCTGTTCAACGCACCCATTCTAACGGTTGTTTTCAGTCGTACGCACTTTTTTCAGTCAGCTGTAATATTAGTCTGTACGCATTTATCATCCCCCGCTAATAACGGTTGTTTTCAGTCGTACGCACTTTTTTCAGTCAGCTGTAATATTAGTCTGTACGCATTTATCATCGCCCCGCTGTAAACATGAGTTGTTCTGTTCCACGCACCCATTCTAACGGTTGTTTTCAGTCGTACGCACTTTTTTCAGTCAGCTGTAATATTAGTCTGTACGCATTTATCATCCCCCGCTAATAACGGTTGTTTTTCAGTCGTACGCACTTTTTTCAGTCAGCTGTAATATTAGTCTGTACGCATTTATCATCGCCCCGCTGTAAACATGAGTTGTTCTGTTCCACGCACCCATTCTAACGGTTGTTTTCAGTCGTACGCACTTTTTTCAGTCAGCTGTAATATTAGTCTGTACGCATTTATCATCGCCCCGCTGTAAACATGAGTTGTTCTGTTCAACGCACCCATTCTAACGGTTGTTTTCAGTCGTACGCACTTTTTTCAGTCAGCTGTAATATTAGTCTGTACGCATTTATCATCCCCCGCTAATAACGGTTGTTTTTCAGTCGTACGCACTTTTTTCAGTCAGCTGTAATATTAGTCTGTACGCATTTATCATCGCCCCGCTGTAAACATGAGTTGTTCTGTTCCACGCACCCATTCTAACGGTTGTTTTCAGTCGTACGCACTTTTTTCAGTCAGCCGTAATATTAGTCTGTACGCATTTATCATCCCCCGCTAATAACGGTTGTTTTTCAGTCGTACGCACTTTTTTCAGTCAGCTGTAATATTAGTCTGTACGCATTTATCATCGCCCCGCTGTAAACATGAGTTGTTCTGTTCCACGCACCCATTCTAACGGTTGTTTTCAGTCGTACGCACTTTTTTCAGTCAGCTGTAATATTAGTCTGTACGCATTTATCATCCCCCGCTAATAACGGTTGTTTTTCAGTCGTACGCACTTTTTTTAGTCAGCTGTAGTATAAGTCTGTACGCATTTATCATCGCCCCGCTGTAAACATGAGTTGTTCTGTTCAACGCACCCATTCTAACGGTTGTTTTCAGTGATACTCTGTCATGTGAACAAAGAACGACTTTCGTTTGCTAAAATTATAATTAGTTTATACATTGTGCGCACTTATTCGGTAAGTTGGCAAGTCATCAAGCAATGAATTTCAGCTAAAGGAAATTGTTTGTTAATGACCACGTGATCGTCCCTATCTGCTTTGATAATAGAGAGGTTTTTATAACTCAACCGCGTGACTAAATCTAAGAGGAAGATTCAGTGAACTTCAATTGCAAGCACTTGATCCTGATCTTGCAAAAGAAGGCTGTTTATAAGGTACTTGTGAAGAAACATGTCTGTCTCTTAAGTATCAGGGCAGTTAAGGGGAATTTTTAGGGTTTGATTTGGCGCTTATTCGAAAATGACTTTTGTATTAAATCAACAAAGTCAGGCGTACTCAAGGAGATAACATGCATTCATCAAGAGTTAATGTTACGTGGTCGAGCGCGATACGTGGGTTATAACCGAGAAACAAATATTTTCTCACCCGGTCCACTTCAACTCAGCTAATAAGTTTTTTATGATAATGATCATCGCTTTCCATTATCTTCCTCTCCTCTATCAGCTCGGCATTTTGTGAGACCGTCTCCCTTTATTCGGCTCTGCTGACACCATCACGTACGGCCCTTATATAAGGATTCTTGTCTATATTTCCAATACAAACGCGTGAGGCCGTTCAAGTCACATGATGAAGACCAGGAAAAACTATTTCATTTCCCATTTCCATACATTCGTGATCATAAAGGCGTTCTCTTAGTTGCCCATTTGCCGTGTGCACTCGACGATTTTAGACTATAGAAGTAGGTAGGCCGATTCTTTCCGTTTTACCTTCTCTGGGAATTAAGAGGGTCTCAATAGGGTGATGGATTTTACGGCTAACGGCTAGGGAAAAATTTGGCTAATATACGGCTAAAGATTAATCTCTCACCATAGTTGTCAAAGAAAGTGTGCTTTTACAGTCATCTTTTTTTTTTTTCTAAGATTGACGATAAAAAATTGTCAGGTTTGATTTTTTGGCCGTTTTTCGGTGAACGGTTAACCCCATTGAGACATTGTTTGAGAGGAGAAAAGAAATTACGTCTAACCTCTGGCAGCGAAATTCATTGACAGAACATATCAATGGAGGTGTAAGGTCATTAAGAAAATCCTTTACTTTGTAGGAAGTCTAAGCCCTACAATAAGTTTCGCTCTGCCAACCAAGATGAAAGTGAATGAAAAACATTAAAACCATCTGTGTTCAGAAATTGTGCAACGGTTTAAGTTTGGGAAACACTGAGTTTTTATAAGAGCAAAGTTGTGGAAATTTCATGATTTTCCGCGCCTCACGTGCTACCGGAGTAATGAAAATATTTCATGACAGCGACAAGGGAGAAGTTGTTTGTCTGGGCGTGAAACATAAAGTTCGTTGTTCGTGAGCGCCGGTAACGAGAGTTTTTATCCAGGTTTCAGCAATGACTATCTTTTGTCTTTGTAAAACTTAAGACATTTTCGTCAAGTACTCTTTATACATTGTTGAACTGAAGACGTCTAAGACATTGCTGAAACAATTTAGCAATGGACCAGAGATTACCTTGCAGGTGATTTGATAATAATAACGTCGCCGCTTCCTCTTTCGCTTTGCTTGGAACGTACTATCAAGTTGCTGGCGGTGGAAAGACTGGACAAAAACATCAAGCCCTGAAAAGTTAACAAAGCCTCGACGTATTGAAACTCTAATGAAATAAGTTGGAATACTGGAGTGAAGGGAAAAACGAGGCTGTAATCAGATCTTATCGCGATCAGATCCTTAACAGGTATTGCTGATCACCTGAAGTGAACTTCAAGTGTGACAAAATTGTTTTCGGTAAATTAATTTTTTCAGCATCGCCTGATGAACCTGAAACGATCGTAGGACTCTTTATTTTTTTAAGGGCTTGAGTTTGGTTGGAGTAACTTTACAAAGCATAACAACTTCTTTAAGTTTTTTATTTTTTATTGAACTTTATAAGCAGGAAAAGGTTACCATTGAAGCGATTTCGTCGCCTTTTTCTTTTCCTATTCTGATGGCTAGAGGGTGAATAAAAGTTTGAACAGGCAATGTTTTTGTAGTTAAAAAGAAGATATCTTAAACACCGTAATGTCTACCAATAGATAACATTGCGATTGGAAGCCTTCCAACCGCAATGACTACCACTTATCTATTGCCGATAGGCGTGACCCGGTACGTCATGTCCCTCCGGATGTTGATTGAAGGGAATTGAAATATCAAACATGTGAAACCAGTCAGTCACACCGAAAAGTAACCAACCAAGGAACATCTACATCTTGAAGTTTTGTAAAACCTGCCGTCAAGGACTCTTTGAATTATCATACAGTAAGTACCACTCTCTCTCCCTCTCTTCTTTCGCCTTAACTGAGAGAAGAGAAATCATTCTACATTTACATAAAATTATGTACGAGGTTTGATTGCCTGGAGATCAGACAAGGCAGCGAAAGTTATTTTCGCAAATTACTGTTTTGACGTGAGGTTGAAATCCTTGGCGTTCTTTATTTTTTTCTACTTTCTCTTAAAACTTAAACTTTCGTTCGTCACTGAAGGGAGTCGGCTTGTTCAAAGTGTTTCAGCAAACAAATTTAAATTTTTCACGGAAAAGCTGAATGTTTTCTATGAGCATCTGCCACGTGCTCTGGGGCCGCAAAACTTCTTCGTCATTACAATATGAAATTGAAGGCTTATCAAAATCTGCCGCTGGTATAAAAAACCAACCAAAAATGGAGAATAATTTTGTTTGCCATGGAAAGAAATGGATCTGTTACCGCGCACATGCGATTCACTGAAGACAAACACAGCGGCGGAAACAACAACATTTAATAGGTCACTATGCCTTAGCTTATGGTAAATTCCGGTTTTATTTACTTCTACAGGGAATACATTTCCGAAAAAACTGTGGCTTAATTTTCAAACGACCCAGAGCTTGACAGGGTTTAAGCGCGGCCTCAAGCAAATATTGCGAGTCAACAGTGGCACTAAAGCGTCGCTTAGGAATCCTGCAACCCGCCTCTCACTGAAATCTCCTTTTTAACTCGTGAATTGCGCGCATGCGCAAGAGCGAGTTATAGATACGATGTGGGGAATGGCATTCGCTCGCTCGCTCGCTCGCTCGCTCGATTGGTCGATTCCTGTAAACTTTTTTTAGATTTTAGGCTTTTGAGTGCATTTTATAGTTTTTGGCGAGCAATAAACAGACGAAATGGCGACCTTTGTTGCTAAGAATAGTGGTGGGGTGAAAAAGAAGCCAATGATAATCTTAAAATAGTTTTTTTTTTCGTTTTAGTTTCAACAAGCGGCGCCAGCGACTGGCAGGCATGCAAGGATTCATACTGAAATAACAGAACAACCTTCGTTTTTCATAAAATTGTAATTTACAATCCTTGAACTTGAAAACAATCCGAAGATTCATTGAAAATATCACTTACTGCGAAGCGCTCGGAGTTTACAGATGTTCAAAAGCTTTTTCTGTTATAGCGTGAGATTGAGGACAAAATTGATCATTACGTTTCGTCGCGTGTGTTTTTCCTGTGTGAAGCAACAAAAGATGCCGGCGACTGACGAAATAACAAGTTAACACGAAAATCAGATAACACCTAAACAAACAATTTTAGCTACCGATTTTCAGTGAATTTTTAAAGAACAATTTTCTTTTAAGTTTCAAGACAATTTGAAGATTCAACATACATACAACGTACTAAAATGCGAAAGTTACACACCACAAAATTGATAAATAGGCCTGAAATGAAATTCTATCTTGTTATTGATCATACGTTGCCTAGCACGTGACCTAAATCTACCCAGGCGGAGATCCAAAATGACGGTGGCAGGCTTGGGTTAGTTATATCACTCAAAACTCGTTCCCGTTTGTCTCATTTGATAAAGAGGGAATCGTTAATGTTTTCATTAAGACAGTATTGCCTTGATTTTCTAATATTTACAACGAAAGACAGTAAATTTCACTTTTCACCCACATTTACTTCCAACCTTTTCTTTTGAACCAGAAACAAAAATGATAGACGTTTAAAACACATGACATCATCCACCTTGTCAAATGTAATAGCATGATCATTTCAATTGTAATGCCTTCTTATCCAAACGTTACTTTGTTTCTTTGCTACATTAGCGAACACTGAACTACTGCTCGTACTCTAGATATGACAATCAACCACAAAATTCCCTAAACCAGATAACATTAAACATATAATCTAAAAAATCATATAGCGACGCTTGATCGCCGCTAGCTGGACCGTACGAATCTCACTGATCGACACAACAAATATCGCCCCAATTTCTTTCATGGAACGCCTCCTTTATTAAATGTCGTATTTGACCGTGAAGCTAAAAATAATTGATTCACAAAATTAGGGACAAGAAATTAGCTATAGAAACACTCGAGGTAAATTAAACTTACATTGTTGCCGGATCTGGCGAGCGTTGACACAAAAAGACCTTTCCTTCCTTCGATAAAAACGACAGACAATTTCTTTCTATTAAACCACGAGTGCTTGCGAAATCGATCGAATTATTGAATTACACAATAGATCCGTTCTGTTTGGAAATGCGATACCACTTACGGAACGCGTGACGAGGCACCTAGTGTGACTTTTACAGATTATTAACTAAACGATTACTAAATCAAAACAAGGGATAAACCCGTGCCTTAGGGGCACTTACAATCATGTGTCAATTCACGAGTTTGCTCACAGAGCACTTTGATTGCTTTATGTGCTTGAAGGCATTTGTAAAATTTATATCTTAACAACAGTTTTACGAGTGTTAGCCAGTTTATTCCGTCTTTTTTTTCAAATATTTTTTCACTGCTTGACTTTCGAAACCCTTGATATCGGGCCTTAAATACACAGGCGGTAAATAAAAAAAAAGACTTTCAGTTTTTCGGAGTCAGTGACCACCGAAAATGGGCCATTGAGCTTACGCAACCTTGATAACCGGAATAAGAAAATAAATAATGACTGGTCGCGTGGTCCCTGGAAGCGGGCTTCAGCATTTCCGATCAAGATACACTTCTGATTTCGTCTTTAAATGAACGTTTGGAAAGTTATGGTAAATTCAATCAATTTCTGTATTTGGATCAAAATTTGAACCAATAACACGAGCGGAACTGGACCAAGACAAAACGGAGGCTGTAAAGTGTTCCACCTCATTATAATTATGTCCTTAACATCACTCTATATTACTATCACTCTAGATACTGCGAGCCCCCTCATAGATCAAAAACCTATCGTTTATTGCACAAGTAAACCAGGGAAACTAAAACATACGGTATTTTGCTTTTCAGTTTATTTCGTAAAAGAATAAACCACAATTTTATCGGTTTACCTAACCCACTTGGAATGTTGGGAGAACATTCGACGTTCTCCCAACATTCTAAGTAGGTTTTTCCGCCTGTAAACCTCGCCGGGGACCCCACTGTAACTTAGCATGAAAAAATTGTCTTAGCAACGCTACACCGAATGTGTAATGTATTGCGAATGACATTACGCTAAGCCATCTGAAGCAACGCTACATCGTTTGTGTAATGTATTGCGAATGAGTGTTAAGCTATTCGCAATTGAGCTAATCCATTTCCAATTTCATGTTCCAACTCGACATAGGCAAGTAGACCATTTATCATTTGGCTAAACTGTTCTGTTAAGGATGTTCTGTTTCATGAAGGAAAACTAAACCGTCTATAATTTGGCCACGCCATTCCTTTATTAGCTATGCTATCCTGCAGCTGATCCTTAGATCAGCTTTGTGTTTGCTGATCAATTTGACATCCTTGTATTTTTGGTGGTGACTGCCGCCTATATTTTTCTATATAGCGTAAAGGACTAATGCGATTTATTTCGAAACTCGTGACCTAAAATGTACTTCGTCAGCATGACACTGGACCAAAAATCGCATGTTGTATGGATTAGTCAGGACATCTCACTTTCCTGTTTGCGATCTGGCTGCCCACGCAGTGGCAGATGGGACATCTCCCTGCCTTTTTACCCTCACTAACGTCTCGATCGACCAAATTGAGCATCAGAAGAAAACAAAACGAAACTCCAAAAACAATGTAGAACTTGTAAGTAAGAAAATCCAATGCCATGTAATCGGATGCTTTCAAAAATTTTAAATGATCACCTAAAGAACTTCAAGGATAAATTATTTCCGCATAGCTGGAAAGCCCTCTGACATTTACCGTGGTATAGCAGATAATCATGTGCCTGGCCTGAGACGATCGGTTGATTCCATATGTCGCTACCATGAAATAGAACTTAAATGCGGTTGCGCAAACTTTGGAAAACACGATTATCACTTCTACCCGGTGTCCTTTAGCTAAATTATTTTTATAATCAGTATCAAAAATTTTTGTTCAAAATTTGAAGGCAGGTAAATCTAGTCAAGGTCGTAGATCTTTAGGAATGTAAATACCGGCAGTTTAAGTTTCACAGACACTGCATTCGTAATTAGGTGCAAACTGTTGCAGACGAACGTAATTATTTTATATCCACGACCCCACCAGCCATGCGGACGAACCTCATCGCTAAATTAGAATAAGTACTTCAGTTTAAGTCCCACCGTCCCCCAAATTAACATTGGTTCATAAATAAGAGTGATGCTAAATTTTGGTGGGACTTCAAATTTTCCTCTTTCCCACGTGCACCCTCGCGTTTTTTCAACATGATCTATTTTCTGATAATTTTAGACCAGTACTTAAAAACACCTAAAGGAAATAGAAAACAATTCAACTGATGGCAGACCGTCTACAGCTCATAAAATCCACAACGACAACAGCAACAATTTATCACAAGTTTCTTAAGTGGGTGCATCACGTTACCTACAACGCTATAACAAAAGATATCGATACAGAAACGCGAACTGCGCGAGGGCATAAGGTAAAGTCGAGCAAATAAAGCGACAAGACGAGTCTTGCTTACATGTAAAGCCAATTGTTGAGAGCGAATTAATAAACAAGCATGTAAGACCGCTCATGTAGGAGAAACAACCCAAACACATTTCGCTGCACTTGACTATGATGATGCGTCGAATATTTTTCGATTCAGCGCTTTATTCGTGACCCCATGCATTTGTCATACTTCTTACACGTCAACATTTTCACAGTGTGGTCCGCCTGAGGTAACAGGTCTTCATAAAATAAAGAATTTGACTCATAAAGCCAGTATCGAAAACTTAAGTTTATACTTGAATTGAAACATTGACAGTGTTAAACACTCCTATTCTAGAGGCTTAGATTTTATTAATTTTGAGGTTTAAAGAAGATGAAGATTACTTCGCAATTTTCTCGACTTAAAATACGTAGCTTCCTACTGTTCTGGCGTGTTCGAATTTTGTGACGTCTGACGTCAACTGTATCACAATCCGTTAAAAATTTCCTGATGTATCCTTACGATGTTAAATTCCAGTTTTCGTCGCCTTTCGATTCAATAAGAAAAAACGCCCCAAGATGACCTATATATGTAACTAGTTGGTACACAAAATTTTTCTCTAAGTCATCCTCTTGTTGCAGCGTGTGCGCAACTTGAAGTTGTAGGCCAAGCAACGACATTTCAAGACTCTAAGGCAGGATACAAGCTTTAAGGCAGGATACAAGCTCTAAGGCAGGATATAAGGTGAGATAGGTAGAGAAACAAGAGAGAATAAAGTGACTGTACCTGAAACGGAAACTCAAAGTTTCATCGGATCAGCTGAAAACGAGAAAAGCCATTTAACCGTAGTGGTCACACGAATCAATCACTTTCGCTATTGCGTTCGCTGTTTTCTTCTATATTTCTGACATTCAAGATTAATTTCAATCTTTCCCCGAAAGACTTTAACTGAGTTAATTCAGAATTTCATGTTGCCGCTAGGCTGGTTGTCATTCAGAATCATGGCTCGAAGTTTTGTATTTATCGCGAGCCTGTAAGCCAGCTGAAGTAATTTCTTGACTTTCCCACAGGAGGAAATATGACTGATTTGTTTTTTGTTTTTCTTTTATTCAATCGAAATGCTCACTGTCTTAATGAGATGTTCTGCTCCTGGCCTTGTTTAAATTTACTGACTTTTCCAAGTGTCACATTTTATCTAACTGAGTTGTGTTCGCCGCACGTCAATTGCGCGACGTACGATTTCACCTTCCGGAACTACTGAAGGTAAAAAATGTCACAGTGATGATTGACACCATTTGTCAGTTACTGATGATTTGTAACGCAAGTGCGCAACAAGCAAAACCAGAAAACTATATTTGTTTGCGACCTTAAAAAAATCTTCCCAAAAACCCGTGTGTCGCGTGCCATTACCGCATTTGGCAAACCCCAAAATCTACAGTTGTAAACGGAAAATAAAATTGTTTTATACCTTAGCTGACATAGAAGCTTAGAGGTGAAACGATTTTCAGACAATATCGAAATCTCACCTATTTTAAGCTTTCTTGTCTGGTCTATTTGTGTTGCATGACTTAACCCGAATAGACTTAAAACATTTAGGCTCAACTACTTTATACATTTGCCTCTAAACTCATAAAACCTTCCGGTGTTGGCGTTGGCTTTCCCGTCGCAATCAAAACGCCTGGGATTTGCATCAATTACGCACTTGTAAACGAGATAATGCTGTTTGGAATGATTTAAGAACTGATTTGCAAGATAACCAGGTCCCTATCTTTGTTTTATTCGATGTATTTGGGAAAATTTACTGCTACATTTTTCGCTGGATTCCCGAAAGGAAATCAAAACACTATTGTTAGCAAGCGATCCAAGATTTCAAGACTCAGTTCGCTTTTATTTAAGCAAGGCTTTAAACAATGTAAGGGCCTTTCTTTCATACATTTCTTCAACCCAATATGAAAACTCTTAGAAGGGGATGCTGTTGATTTTCATCGTGAATTCGTTTATCAATAAACTTGCTTGATGCTGAAGTTTATCAAAAAAAAAATATCCACGAGGCTTACCTTTTGTATTACTGCGATTTCAATCGCTGGTTGCGGCGAACTTGATCGTCAGTTTGAATCGCACGTGATTTTCGCCACCGATCGATGCGGACGCACTTGGCGATATATTTTTAATTTCTTGAGAGGCAGCACTTTCTTCATGAGATTATTGCAGTCGCTTGACGCTACATCATATATATAGTCCGCGAAATTGTGGCGAATATCAGAGATCGGCGACAATAATCGCCATCACTGCAGCGGGCACACCTGGCGATTTGGCCTATTTCCGCGATCTGCGCATAAAACCGCTTAGTGTGTCACCAGCTTAAATTAAGCTCTGATGGGTGATACTGCGTGACAGAAAGGTTTCGTTTCTTTGTCTGGTTTGTTTCTGTTTTCCTTACTCTTAGTGGATTGCAGGAGTTTAGGAGTGCACGCCAAATTTCACCGTCAGCTTCGAGTTCATCAGAACACATAATAATTATATTTTTCATCTTTAAATGCTCACCCTTGTTACTTCGAGGCAATTATATCATTCAATACCAAGCGAAAACTACAACTAAATCCCAGCATAGTGATAAAAGAAAGCGCATTCTTCGTTTGATTACGGTGTAAAGCAGTAATTCACAGCGCGTAGCTCATTTCAATCTGGCCAATCAGCTTTTGCAACTGACAACGACTTGGACGCTTACACACCTTAGCCAGACCAAAATGGAAAATTAGCACCCACTCTCCATTAGGTAACCCCTCCCCTCCTAACGTCTTTTCTGGTTAAAATGGGCAAAAGGAAAAACTTTTCGTTTCATTATTTGTGAGCTCCAGCCATGGTCAACTCCTTCTACCAGCAGATAATATAGATGAATCGATATCATGTCATATCCTACTGCATGCGGACATCCTACCAACTATTAAATTGTTATGCCGCGTCGTCGCTCAATGTTTCAGATCTTACCTACGTTTGTTCTTCTGACCAACCCATCGGTTGCCAATAAAACAGCTGCTTTTGAGCTCACTTGACTCAAAATGACCTTATTTTTCAGCACGAACCCAAGCCCTGAATTGAACAGCCCAAGAAGCTTTAGCTTTGAAATTTACGATGTCCTCTTCTTATCGACTTTTCGGCCAACCATACATTATCATGATGTCTGTTTTCTGGATGTCTGTCTCCGCCTCGCCATGTCCAGGTAACAGTATAACCATCTGGGATTCAGTAACGGGGCACGTTCAGTGCCAGGGCTGCTTGGTGTGTCCGGCGGGGCAAGGTCTCTCCGTGGACTGTGGTGATGTAATATCACCACAGACACCCATCGTTTGTAAGCCATGTGAGCTAGGGAGAACTTATTCATCTGAAAGCGAAGCCGGGGCATGCAAGAGTTGTATGAATTGTGGAGAATATCGAGAGACTATCAGCCCTTGCACCTTGACCTCTGAGGCAGTGTGCGGGAAGAACTGCAAGCTTGGAGCTTACCCAGAGGATATGCTTAGCTCGTGTAGACCGTGTTCCGCTTGCTGTAACGACAAGGAAGATATCATTGAGCCAGAGTGTCAAGTGCCGGGGGTGCCTAAAAGCAAGCAGTGCAGCGAGCTTAGATCAGAAAAGTGTAGCAAGGTGATAGCTAATGTGAGTTTCAGTACAAGGGTACTTGACGCGGAGGCCAATCCCTCCGCGTCATCACTGGCAACCTTAACAAAAGTGCAAGCGTTCACCCAAATCACAGAGCACTCTAAAAAGGATTCAGCTTCCACAGAGGATGTTTCTCCACCACATGGTAAGATGATTGGCGTTGCAATTGGAGTTCCATCAGTGATCTTGGTGCTGGTGGCGCTTATCCTTATCGTGAAAAAAAGACGTACAAGGCAAGCATGTAAAAAGACTGGCGATAATGATGTGGAAAGGCTTGATGTACAAGGGAGTATAAGGCCAGTCAAGGACGAAAAGTCTGATCAACTGCCGCATCCAGTGCAAGAAAGTGAGAATCTCACAGTAGCAAAGCCGGAAACGCAACTTCCGGCTGAAACAAAAGTATAATCATTCCCTTTTCTCAAGGGATCAGTTGTTATTTTTCGCCTGGGGTGGGGTGGAGAATTTTGGGAGGATCACGTGGTTTTCAAGGGGGAAGGGAGGGGGGGAGCTCAGTCGTCGCCAACAGAGTACAAAGAGCGGACTACAGAAAATTGACTGCTAATCAACTGCCAATGAGGATAGGGGATCACGAGAATATCACAGAGCCTCAGGGGCAAATCAGGTGAACTTATCGTGAGTCAACTAAATTCCTCCACCTCCATGGCCGCTAAATAAGGACCAGTCCCTAATGAATTATTGTCGTCACCTCCAGCGGTAATTTTCGATGAAAAAAGGAAATTTAGTGTTTCCTTTTCATTGTTTAGTTACAAGAGCGGTTATTATGCTATGGTGAAAGCACGTTTAGGGTTATCGCAAACCTAATATAATCATCTCGAAGAGCTACTTTTACTACTTCTAATTAGATTTAATACAGACAAGCGGATCCGTAATCGGCTTTGGGAAAATTTCTGAAAACTTTAGAAGAGACTTATTATCTATGATTATAGTCCTATAACTTAATTTTGTCACCTTCGGCGCGATCCTATTGTTTCCTGTTCATCGTTTAGTTTTAAGACTGGTTATGCTCATATGCTCTGATGAAAGCACTTTAAGAATCTACTCATAATTCAGGCTTTTTTTCCAAGGGTTGGTTTCTCAGTAAATTTCATCATAAAAGGAGAATACTTCTTAAGATAGTTAATTGCTAATTTTAAGTAGATTTCCTTTCAATTATTTTTCCTGATTAAAAATCCTTCCATGCCACCTTTACGAAACATCAACCTAACATATTGATTTCTTCTGCTTTTTATTATCTTAAAATATGTGTTCAGCTGTCATTTAGTTTCATTGCTTTAATGTAATTGTTTAGAATTAAGGTTGAGCTATCAAATAGATATGAAAAAGAGTTTTATCTCATTGCAAAATGCTTCCGTTCAATAAAGTATGTTGCCTATATGGACTGTCACCAACATCTTTCCAATTCATTCTCTTGCTATCGTCATGTCGGCGAGCGGCGCTGAATACTTACTTAGATGGTGGTGTAGTAGAGGACCTGCGTAGATGGCTTTGACTTCTCAACAGGTTATAATCGGTTCTTGGCATCCAACACAGTCTAATAACCCTTAAACACCCAAGATTTGATTGTTAATTCTCCCCTCTAGCTGTTACACATTTCCTTGTAAATTATTTAAGAGAGTTTGGAGTTAGATCAATATAACAACTTCTAGTTAACATGTTAGAGTATTCTCGTAACCTTTTTGCTGAATAATGTATCGATATTACAGGGAGAAGTTACATGTTAATCACTTCTGGGAATTAAAGAGTTTATGGCGAGCACCGCAAAGGGAGCACAGCGGAAATAACAACATGTACACAAAACGTAAGGCGCGATTGCAGTACATGTGGCAGATAACAATACAACATTGCGAGTACATGCAACAGTGCCATAACTCATTGTGCATTGCGACCAATGAAATGACGGGCCGTAAGGGCAGGAGGCAGAAATGACACTTATTCCGAAAAAAAAGACGTTAAAAACTACAGGTCGAATCTTGTATTGAAACCAATAATACGGACGTTTAACGAGGAAAATCACTTGTGACAACAGTTTATTCAGTTCTTAGCTTGATCATGATCTTATTATCATGAAACGAAATTACGAAACTCTACTCTCCATTTCATTTTTAACCTATTTTACCATAGCAACCAAAACTGGCATTTTAATGTATTGGTGTAGATCGAAGGAAGTTCAATATTTGAATCGATTTGTTATTGAAGAAAATAACAAGGTACCTTTGACGTTATAATTTTTTAACTAGTGGCATTTTAGCCTTCAAAGATCATGGTTATTATAGTGTCTGACTACGCGAGTAATCTTAAGAGAGAATTTTTCTGGAGACCGCGTGAAATCAAAAAAATGCGGCACATGCCTAGAAAAAGCCCTACCTTCATACTTCGCTCAAAGATACCTTAGGGTAAGTCTATAAACGTGGTATAATTTTTTTGTTCAGAACTGTTTTTATTTTCTAGAAAATCACCAAACACTATATCGAGCCCCAACCGCCATAACAGTGGCCCAAATGAAGCCGACGAGTAGGGCAACAAAAACGTTATTCTTCAAAAGCGCAAAAGAAAGCAAGTCTTTCCGAATATTATCTATTTGTATACGAGGTATTAACAAATGATTTAAATCTAATAACGGGATTATTGACATAACTATGAATTATTGGCGAATATTTGAAAATCGCCAAAATTTGATTGATTAAAAATTTCATTTTGGAGCAGTTTTTCAATAAAAATTTTTCCTACTCGGTATAACTCGGAATCACTTGAGATGAGCATTTCTGAAAATTGGAAACGATGTTCTTTTCAAGGATATAAAAATTAATTTGGGGCTCTTAATTACTGCGAAGAAATAGCCCGATCTATCTCGTGCAAATCGCAAAGCCGCCGTGTAAACAACCGCAGATAATCCAATTATTCTTTTATTATCGAAGCCATAATTTCTTCAAAATCTTACCGCTTTGAGCTGTGCTTTATCAGAAACTCAATATGTTACCCTTACCTTCTGAAACCAGTGATTAAGGAGTGATGTTTCCATTATTTTTGTTTCAAATCGCCATGTTCACTTGAAAAGTGTTTACAACGTCCGGCTTGACCATTTACAATACTCGGAGCTGTTCATAAATCATCGCAAACCATCGCAACTCTATATTCTGCTTCCATACAACTCCAGTATACACAAAAGTCTTTTTAGCACGATAAACCAAGATGCTTTGATTGCTTACAGTTTCAGTCAAGAAACGTTTGGCTCCCCAAATGGCACAACGATGTTCACCAACGAAGTCGTGTGTCATCACTCATGTTTGTCACGCAATCACGCTAAACGTGACACCCAGACAGGCATTCGTCTGCAGACATCGCTGTACCGAGTGCAGGGCCAACTAATATTTATTTCTTAGTCAGTGTTATGTTTTAAACAAAAACCTGCGCGAATTCACTTAAAAAACGTAGTAGATCTCTTTTGAGTGTTTTGAATCAGTGCCACTCTGAAAAACTACTTTTTGACGTTTTCGTAAATTTAGTCACCCCCTGGTACTGACTATACATGCGTTGTTATCGACTCTATTTCCACGACTACGCGCTTGCAAAGATTCTATTTATCAATAGGCACTTTAAGCATGACGTTTAACGGCAAACGGCAAACGCAAGCTTGCCTTTCATTTTGTTACCTATTTATGGAATTCTTAAAAAAATCCTGCACAAAAAATAAAATAAAATAAATCAAACCTACTTAATTCCGTGTACACACGCCTAGAGACAGACGACAGAAATTGAATTTTTGACGTTCGCGGGAAAAACAAACGTCATGCGTAACCTCTCAAATGACGAACTTCCCAGTTAACTAAAACAACTAGTTGGAAGTTAATTGTCTAGTGCTCCGTGATTATATATATCACCTACGTGTCCCTAGTGGATAGATAAGGTCTACCATGACCTTCAGTGGCAGGCAGACAGGTTCCACGGTGAGGCATTCTTTTCTAATGACACTGGAAAAATTCTACCGACTATGTAAACAGAACAACAGACTAACAATTTCGTGCTTTATCTAAGCACTTTGAACGTTAAACTTCACTAAAAACGTAAATCTTCGAGTCACAAAGTCGGCCGCTTGTATCAGGCCGCGAGACATTACGTGTCATTTGATATCGCCTGACTGTAGGTCATTACAATCACATTTTTTAAAGCTTTGGACTTACACAATCTCTGTTTTTTGTTTTTGTTGTTGTTGTTTTTTTTTTTTAAATTTTCCTTACGATAGCGTGCTCATCAATTTAAACCTTTCGATTTTGTACCTTGATTGCTACAATGATAATGGCCATCGCTAGAAACTTGACAGTTTTCTCAACTCGAACTCGGAAAAAAGTTGTTTCCCGTCCCTTAATCAAACAATTAATCGGCCATTCTTTGAGATCCCGAATTCTCGACAAGACAGAGGCGGCGTACCCTCGGAGATTCAAGAAATCAGGAAGTTCCTCCATACCAGCTAACTGAATGGGTTTTATAAAGCAAAAAAAGAAAGAAAGAAAGAAAGAAAGAAAGAAAGAAAGAAAGAAAGAAAGAAAGTAAGGAAAGGAAAAGAATACAGTGTCATATACTTTAGGTGTTTTCCTGGTCAATGAAACCAATATTCAAGCTACATGTAGTTTGTCACTGCTGACAGGTACAGCTAAAACAAAGGGCTTCGATCTTGCTCACGTAAGGCAGCTTACGATGAACGGAGATATCGAGATACCGAAATATTGGAAGGCAACGTGAATATCGATGCCTGTGCTAAAATGAGATCGACTTCCGATTCAACATCATTCACGCCCACAGCCTGTTTGTGTGCTGAGATGTCTTTCTCACATAAGCGCAGAGGGACTATAAGAGAAGCTTTTCCTGCAACTCGACTTCGCTTATCTTGGGAGCAGCATCCCCCAACTAATCTTTGAAAGGAGCAATTGATTTCCATTTGGTACGCTCACCTCTTAAAAAAATCGGCGGCCAAACGAAAACACCATTTTAGTTTGCTTTGGAAAATTTATGACGCGACGCTCATTATATGGTTAGAAACTGTGCCTAATCTAATTTATTTTTTTAGCACTGAGTATTTTAGAAAGCTACTGCCAATTTAATTTTTCCACTCCTGCTTCTCTTATAGTCCCTCTGCGCTTATGTGAGAAAGACATCTCAGCACACAAACAGGCTGTGGGCGTGAATGATGTTGAATCGGAAGTCGATCTCATTTTAGCACGGGCATCGATATTCACGTTGCCTTCCAATATTTCGGTATCTCGATATCTCTGTCTACCCTGCAAGCCGTCACAATTTACAAAATAGGATAACACTTTTTTTTTACGTCGTTAAAAATTAATGCAGTGAAATTTCCTCTATGCTGTAGTAACATATAACTAATTCATTTAGCAGTCTAGGGTGACGCATGAGTGGTATCGCGCTTAAAAAATGCAAACAACGGTAATTTTAAATTCTGGATTTAAAACTTTTTCCCGGAAATAAAAAATTAGGGGATAAGAAGGAAACAAAATAAGAGCGTATTGGTAACCGAGCCTCCTTTCGAGTGACATGTTATTGCGTGACACCATCGCAAAAAACGAACGTCAATGATTCATTTCATCTGTCAGAATGCTCTGGCTCGTTCTATAAAAAAAAAACTTCCATTCTTATTGTGAAAGGAAGACTTGTAAAATGTGAGTGTTCCAAGCTGAAATATGGTTATAACTGTCCAGCAATGCGACGTTTCCGGCAGGAACCTTCGTGAGATGTTTTCACTGTGATTTGGTATACACCGCCTGTAGTGCTGTACTATCGAAGCTGTTGTCAAGTCTCTTTATAACAAGATTGAGGCAAGGAACCAATCTTAGAAAGGTGTTTTTCGCCAGGTGAGCCTAAGAAATCCAGTTTACAATCAAGTATAGGTCAAAGCGATAAGATTTTGTTGGAATTATGGCTTCGATAATAAAAAGCCTAATTGGATTATCTGCGGTTGTTTACATGGCGGCATTGCGATTTGCACGAAATAGACCGGGCTACTTCTTCGCAGTAATTAAGAGCCCCAAATTAATTTTTATATCCATGGAAAGAACATTCTTTCCACTTTGGAAAAATGCTCATCTCAAGTGATTCCGAGTTATACCAGATTGGAAAAATTTTTATTGAAAAACTGCTCCAAAATGTAATTTTTAATCAATCAAATTTTGGCTATTTTCAAATATTCGCCAATAATTCATAGTTATGTCAACAAGCCCGTTATTAGATTCAAATCATTTTTTTAATACCTCGTATACAAATAGGTAAAATTCAGAAAGACTTGCTTTCTTTTGCGCTTTTGAGGAATAAAGGTTTTGTTGCCCTACTCGTCGACTTCATTTCGATCATTTTATGGCGGTTGGGGCTCGATACAGTGTTTGGTGATTTTCTAGAAAATAAAAACAGCTCTGAACAAAAAAATTATACCACGTTTATAGACTTACCCTAAGGTATCTCTGAGCGAAATATGAGGATAGTGATTTTTCCGATCATGTGCCACCTCCCACGCGGTGATAACAAAAATTCGCTCTTAATTGTCAAAAACAGAATTTGTTCCTAAGTAAATTAGGCTATCAAAGAAGATTGAAATCTTCGCACTCACCATGTTTTCCCTTAGCTATCTTCTATAACTATATATACATCCTCTTGTAGAATGAGATAAAATTCGTTAAATTTCGTACCAAGGTCCAACTTGTGTGGGCAGACGCGGGAGGTCTGCGTACAAGAGATTACGATGGGCATTGATTTCCATACAAATGCGCGAAGTACTCTGCATCCTTCTTCAATAACACTTTCGGTTTGTCCAGCTCCACGATTTTTCCGCAGTCAAGCACCATCACGCGATTGTAATCAATAATCGTGCTCAGACGATGAGGAATGGTAATGGCAGTGCTGTCAAGGAGACAGTTTCGAACAACTTCCTGAATGAGGCGATCCGTTCTGTACTCTACGGTGGACGACGCCTTGTCTATTACAATAAAATTGTTTTTCTGAAGAAGCGCACGTGTAAAGGAGATGAGCTGGCGCTCACTTGGACCCAGCGTAGCTCTGCAGTCCGCGAGGTCCTGGTACAATTGTTGGAAAACTCTCGACCTAGGACTTCAATTGACATTTCTCGAGGACTTTCCAGATCTCCCTCTCGGTATGGCTAAGGAATGGATCCACGTTCATGCACAGTGCACCCATAGAGAAGATTGGCTCCTTGGTGATAATTGAAAAGCCAGGCCTACTCCTTTGAGGGTCCAGGTTGTGAGTATTCGTCAATCATTATCTTAGCCAATTGAAACGGTGCATTTGTAATAGACGACTTTCCAGCTCCTGGCCGTCCTGCGATGCCAAACCTCTCCCCAGGGTACGCAGCAAAGGAGATTTCTACTAATTCCCATGGACCCTTCTCTACTGTAGCTCAAGGAGTTGCTTTCAAAGCTGACTACGCCATCTTTTGGCCACGGCACCGGAGATTGGATCTCCATGGCGTATCCAGGTTCGGGTACAATCTCGGCATAAGCCAAGTTGCGATAAACAGCGCTCACGCTGATGATGATGACACCATTTTGCAACACATCATGCAACAACTGAAGGGTGTAGATCAGAGACAGAATGGTGCTGTCTGAAAACAGTTTTAAAAGAGAGTTAGTCTTTTATTAACAAAATCCCTTAAATATGGCGCATAGTCTACGTGACTTGTCTCCTAGTTCAATCTCCGCGATCCATGTTTAAACAGAATACGAGAGAGATGAGAAAAATAGTATTCTAAATGATAGCCTATAACTAACTATTAAATTTACCTTATTATTACCGTCGCCTCTCAATGTATACCACGCAATTTGAAGCGCACGTTTCCCCTGTTAGATGCTTGCCACAATTACTAATTACAGAGAGCTGTTCATGGCGGAGACAAAATAGTTTAGATTATCAACTGTTCAACAGTAATTGCCGCCGAAGCGACATACAACGGTCAAGTTGTTGGATTTTCAAAAAGATCTGCCTACGAACTTTCGCAGCTTTGATTCATAAAGAGATAAACGGGAATTTAAATGGGAAAAAAGGCTTTTTGATTAATTTTGTTTATTTCCTGTCCTGGGTCCAAAGATCACCTTTTCCCCAGCATTCTTCGTGGATGACCGCTCGATGCGGATTTAACTGCATACAGTGTATAATCTCTCGTTATACGGTAATGACCAGACAAAAGGGCACCATTTCCTATTTCTTTGTGGTGTGCATGTTCGTGATCAGAAAGGCGTTCTTTTAGTTGTCCATTTGCTGTGTTAACTCGACGATTTGAGACTTCACACAGAGGTAGGCCGATTCTTTCCATTTTCCCTTTCTTGTTTTTTTTTTTTAAGCAAGAAAAGAAATCACGTGTAACTTCCATGAGCGAGACTTCCTGATGTTGCAAATCAAGGTTTGGGGTCCTTGCGAAAATCTCCTACTTCTTAGGAAGTCTAATCCTTAAAATAGCTTTAGTTTTTTTAATTGTTCTTTTTTTGTGCCAAAAATAGAAGAAAGTAAACCAACAGCATTTAAAGCTTTTGAACGCAAAAATTGTGCAACAGTTTCAGTAAGGTTAATAAGGGCACAATAGTGTAATTGGCATGATTGTATTTCCGTATTTGGGTTTCGGTGCTTGCTATAGTGGTTGCACTAAGAGTGATCGAGTGTTTCAACCAAGACTTGAAAAGTTTGCTTTTTTTAACCATAAATAAAAGCTTCCTAAGAGACTTACATTCTGCGTGTTGCGTGCCACTAGACAACTTTGCGCAAGGAAATAAACTTCCTTGTTTTGACGGCGACAAGAGAGACGTTATTTGTCTGGGCATGATAGACTATTCGTCTGTGCTACTGTGACACGTGTCACGAGACTGAAACTGAAATAATTTGGCAATGGACCGGGGAATGATTGCAGGTGATTTGAGGATAATAAAATCACCTCCTGCGTTAACATTGGCGCCGAGTTTTTCCCCGCCGGGATCTGATGAAGAAGCATTACTCTTGTGTAGCCCACAAACATTAAATGATTTTCTTGTGATTGGTTTTTTCTGACTAAGCGTGTTTATTACTTAGGACATCCTTTACATTGCATCCGGCGTTACGCGTCTTTAGTGTTTCAGTAGTTGAAAGTTCCACAAAATATTTCCATATAAGGTAATAAAGGAATTGTGCGATTTATTTCGCTACTCGTGACCTAAAATGTGCTTCGTAAGCACACTAATTTTGTGTTGATGAGTCACAAAATTTCAAGTTCCTGTTTGCGATCTGGGTGCCCCCACAGTAGCAGATGGGACATCTCACTGGCTTTTTACCCTTGCTAACGTCTCGATCGATTGACCAAATTGAACATCAGGAGAGGGCAACAAGAAACTCTACAAACAAGGTAGAACTTCTTAAGTAAGAAAATCTAATGCCATGTAATCGGACGCTCCCAAAACTTTTAAATGATCACCTAAAGAACTTCACGGTAAAATGTTTCCGCATCGCTGGAAAGCCCTCCGACATTTACCGTGGTGTAGTAAATAATCATGTGTCTGGCCTGAAACGATCGGTTGACTCCATGGCATATGTCGCTACTGTGAGGCAGAGCCTAAATGCAGTTACACAAACTTTAAAAAAAAAGATTGTCACTTTTACCCAGTGTCCTTTAGCTAAAAACTCCTTCATGTATTTTATAATCAGTATCCTAGGCCGGAGAAGCCCTATTGTGTAACCTGATTGGAGAGATACGGTGAAGTTTTTTTAGCACTACACTTCACTACATTTAAAAAAAACCTCAAAAGACAAAAAAAGAATTCAGATGTTCATGAAAAATCAGTTTATACACACGATCAAATGTTAGTAGAGAACAATATAGAGCTGCCCATGCCAGAACTCAGAGGCTTTTCTCTGTTTGTTTTGACTAGTGTTAATTTCTCATCCTTCCGGTAATTTAAGTAATTTCCTCATGCCTTTGAATAAGCTGTTGACATTGTCAACAAAGCGGAGCGGTTTTATTGTTTCCCTTCCACTTGAGAAGTTCGAAACACGAGAGCAGAAGAAACAGAGACGTCTTCCTTCTGAAAGCAGAAAAAAATTTTACTCGGAATTCTATCCATAGAGGGAAGCGATAGCGTGAAACAGTCTATCTAGTAATGATCTGGCAGCCAAAAATATGAAAGAATTCAATCGTGTATCAAATTAGCAACAGTCGGCGTCATGTTAAACATGGACTTTGCCTATGAATATTAACAAAATTTTTGTTTTAAAATTTGAAAGCGGATAAATCAAGCAGGTAGATCGTTAGGAATGTATTTACCACAATTTAAGTTTCATAAACACTGCATTCGTAATTAGGTGAACTGAAGTTTTGCAAACGGACGTAATTATTTTAAATACACTACCCCACCAGCAATGCTGAAAAAACTCAACCCTAAATTAAAATAAATATTCCAGTTGAAAATAAAGCAGTCTTGGACCCGACTGTTTAAAGTTCTACCGCCCCCAAATTAACATTGGTTCACAGATAAGAGTAATGCTAACTTTTGGTGGGACAGCCATTCCGTTTCCTTTGAAAGCGAACTGCGCGAGGGGATGTGGAGAAATGGAGCAAACAAAGGGACAAGCAAAAGGAAGATCAGACGAGCCTTGTTTTCCTCTCCTGTTCATTTTATTATCAGTTTTCTAGGCAGAAGAGGATTGCCATTCAGTAAGGAAGACAGTAAGCTGTGTTTCCTGATAGTGATGTGTTTCGGCGGATCATAAAGCCCTCTAAAAGCTTTCCAAATTTTGTTTTCACTTTTAAAAGTTTTCCCATCATTCGTGAAGTTTAACTCATTTCCTTAATAACTTATTGACATTGTCAACAAATAGGCGTTTTTATTTTTTCCCAGGGCGAGCTTAGGTCACTTGAAAATATCAGTTTCAGTTGTACGCACTTTTTTCAGTTAGCTGTAATATAAGTCTGTACGCATTTATCATCGCCCCGCTGTAAACATGAGTTGTTCTGTTCAACGCACCCATTCTAACGGTTGTTTTCAGTGATACTCTGTCATGTGAACAAAGAACGACTTTCGTTTGCTAAAATTATAATTAGTTTATTCATTGTGCGCACTTAATCGGTAAGTTGGCAAGTCATCAAGCAATGAATTGCAGCTAAAGGAAATTGCTTGTTAATGACCACGTAATCGTCCCTATCTGCTTTGATAATAGGGAGGTTTTTATAACTCAACCGCGTGACTAAATCTAAGAGGAAGATTCAGTGAACTTCAATTGCAAGCACTTGGTAACATATTCTGATCTTGCAAAAGAAGGCTGTTTATAAGGTATTTGTGAAGAAACATGTCTATCTCTTAAGAATTAGGGCAGTTAAGGGGAATTTTTAGGGTTTGATTTGGCGCTTATTCGAAAATGACTTTTGTATTAAATCAACAAAGTCAGGCGTACTCAAGAAGATAACATACATTCATCAAGAGTTAATAATCAGCTTTGAAATAACACTAAGCTTTGAAATGGTTGGGTCGATAAGCTTTTAAAACTTCATTTGTAATTCGTTCGCTCACTCGAATCGATCCATGTCAATTCTATAAAGGGGCTAAGTTTCCAAAGAAACAGGTGGTACTGCGTCGGTGGAAGAGTATAACAGGGTAATTTAGCCATATCAACCGAGTTGATAACGTAAACTGGCAACTGAAAAGAATTTAAAAGCTTCCGTTTCGAACGTCAGGTTCTATGTTATCATTATGTTTATTTCATCTTTAAACCTTTAGACCTCGACATTTCCATAGTGTTCTCTATATATTTCTTCAGCTTCTACCAAGGAGAATTTGTTTAAAGATCAAGAGCTTCTTTATTTGGTGAACATTTCCTTTATTTTCGTGACCATAATGTTCGATTCAGGGGTGACACTGTAAGAAGAAAATAGACTGCTGAGGGTTAAACTCGTCGAAGTAGAACTTGTATTTGATTATACATGTCTCCACGGTTTCAAAGTTCGAGATCAATTAACTTCGGAAAACAAACCAGTCACGAGACGGAAACTGAAACAAGAAATTTTGCTTAAACAAGTTATGATCATCATTCATCAACAGCACAACGAAATCGCTTTGAAATGTGTCATTTCTTTTCCCTTCCTAGAAAAAAAGAGAAAAAGGCAAAAAAACTTTAGCGGCTGTGGGAAGAGTATATCTCGACGCTACCTGTGCTCGCAGATGTGAAAACATTTTGTTATTCAACCACTCATTTTGTAATTTGCACAAAACACTTTCTCATTCAACCACTCATTTTGTATTTTACCCACCAGGAAGGTATTGTATTCGCGCTTGAGTAGTTGAGCAGTTTCAATCAAATCGTGTAGAAATAACATGTATGCAATCTGAAGTCACCTTCTAGCAGTTCTTCATAACAAGGAAATCCAGAATGGAACACTTAACCTAAAACTATTTCACTTTATATTTCGATGAGTTTCCCTCAGTTTTCGACGTACTTGCCCGCGCAAGTTGGCAGGTTTTTAATACTGAAACTGGTTGACATTTCAAAGATAATGCTAAAATTGAAATATTTCATTCCACAAAAGTGCAGCATTTTTTTTCGAAGGTTCAACCGCATGTAAGACAAATACATTAACGTATCACTGCAAACAGGTTGGTTGTCAATGTACCTGATGATATATTGGCTCGAGGTCATTACGTCAAGTGGTCGAGCGCGATACATGCATTATAACCGAGAGCCAAATATTTTCCCACTCGGTCCGCCTCAACTCAGTCAATTAGCGTTTTATCATAATGATCGTCACTTTTCCGTTGTCTTCTTCTCTTCTTTCAGCTCGGCATTTTGCAAGACCGTCTCCCTTTATTCGGCTGCACTGACCCCATCGCGTACGGCCCTTATGTAGGGATTCTTGCCTAATGTTTCCTATTACAAGCGCGAGAGACCGTTCAAGTCACATGATAAAGACCAGGAAAAAAAAAGTCTCCATTTCCCATTTCTTTGCATTCGTGGTTAGAGAGGCGTTCTCGTAGTTGTCAGTCCATTTGCAGTGTACGCTCGTCGATTTGAGACCACACAAGGATGTGGGCCGATTCTTTCCGTTTTCTCTTCCCTGGGTTTTTTTAGAGGGTCTCAATGGGGTGATAGATTTTACGGCTAACGGCTGCGGAAAAGTTTGGCCAAAATACGGCTAACGGTTATTAGCTCTTTATTTTTCAAAGTAAATTTTTCTGTAGGTAAAAAGAAGATATCTTAAACACCGTGATGTCTACCAATAGATGACATTGCGACTGGAAGCCTTCCAACCGCAAAGACTACAACTCATCTATTGTCGATAGGCGTGACCTAGTAATAAGTATGTCTTAAAGTAAATTCTTCTGTAGGTGAAAAGAAGATATCTTAAACACCGTGATGTCTACCAATAGATGACATTGCGACTAGAAGCCTTCCAACCGCAAAGACTACAACTCATCTATTATCGATAGGCGTGACCTAGTAATAAGTATGTCTCTCCGGATGTGGATTGATGAGAATTAAAACGTAAACTTGTGAAACTAGTCAGTCATACCGGAAAGTAACCAATCAAGGAACATCTACATCTTGAAGTTTTGTAAACCAACCGTCAAGGACTCTTTGGACTTTGAAGGTGAATTAAAGTTTGAACAGGCAATGTTTCTGTAGTTAAAAAGAAGATATCTTAAACACCGCAATATCTACCAGTAGATGACATTGCGACTGGAAGCCTTCCAACCGCAAAGACTACCACTCATCTATTGCCGATAGTCGTGACCTAGTAGGTCTTGTCCCTCCGGATGTGGCTTGAAGAGAATCAAAATTTATACTTGTTAAACCAGTCGGTCATACCGGAAAGTAACCAACCAAGGAACATCTACATCTTGAAGTTTTGTAAAACTTACCGTCAAGGACTCTTTGAACATTGAAGGTGAATTAAAGTTTGAACAGGCAGTGTTTTTGTAGATAAAAAAAGATGATATCTTAAACACCGCAATGTCTACCAATAGTTCACATTGCGATTAAAAGCCTTCCAACCGCAATGACCACCACTCATCTATTGCCGATAGTCGTGACCTAGTAAGTATGTCTCACCGGATGTGGATTAAAGAGAATTAAGATTTAAATTTGTGAAACTAGTCAGTCATACCGGAAAGTAACCAACCAAGGAACATCTACATCTTGAAGTTTTGTAAAACCTACCGTCAAGGACTCTTTGAACATTGAAGGTGAATTAAAGTTTGAACAGGCAGTGTTTTTGTAGATAAAAAAAGATGATATCTTAAACACCGCAATGTCTACCAATAGTTCACATTGCGATTGGAAGCCTTTCAACCGCAAAGACTACAACTCATCTATTGCCGATAGGCATGACCTAGTAAGTATGTCTCACCGGATGTGGATTAAAGAGAATTAAGATTTAAATTTGTGAAACTAGTCAGTCATACCGGAAAGTAACCAATCAAGGAACATCTACATCTTGAAGTTTTGTAAAACCTACCGTCAAGGACTCTTTGGACATTGAAGGTGAATTAAAGTTTGAACAGGCAGTGTTTTTGTAGTTAAAAAGAAGATATCTTAAACACCGTAATGTCTACCTACCAATAGTTCACATTGCGATTGGAAGCCGTCCAACCGCAATGACTACCACTCGTCTATTGCCGATAGGCGTGACCTAGTAAGTATGTCTCTCCGGATGTGGATTAAAGAGAATTAAGATTTAAATTTGTGAAACTAGTCAGTCATACCGGAAAGTAACCAACCAAGGAACATTTACATCTTGAAGTTTTGCAAAACCAACCGTCAAGGACTCTTTGGACATTGAAGGTGCATTAAAGTTTGAACAGGCGATGTTTCTGTAGTTAAAAAGAAGACATCTTAAACACTGTAATGTCTACCAATAGATGACATTGCGATTGGAAGCCTTCCAACCGCAATGACTACCACTCATGATCATCTATTGCCGATAGGCGTGACCTAGTAGGTCATGTCTCTCCGGATGCGGATTGAAGAGAATTGAAATATCAAACTTGCGAAACCAGTCAGTCATACCAGAAAGTAACCAACCAAGGAACATCTACATCTTGAAGTTTTATTACCTGCATTTACTATTATAAGCTCTGTCAGTGAGAAACTGACCAGCACTGAATTATCACACAGTAAGTACCACTTTCTCTCCCTTTCTTCTTTCGCTTTGACTGAGAGAAGGGAAATCATTCTACATTTACATGAAATTATGTACGAGGTTTGATTGCCTGGAGATCAGACACGGCAGCGAAAGTTATTTTCACAAATAACTGTTTTGACTTGAGTTTGTAACCTTGGCGTTCTTTATTTTTTGTCTATTTTCTCTTAAAACTTAAACTTTCGTTCGTCACTGAAGGGAGTTGACTTGTTCAAAGTGTTTCAGCAAACAAATTCAAATTCTTAAAATTAATTAATTAATTAAAATGTTTTCTATGAGCATCTGCCATGTGCTCTGGGGCCGCAAAACTTCTTCGTCATTACAATGAAACTGAAGGCTTATCAAAATCTGCCGCTGGTATAAAAAGCAACCAAAAATAGAGAATAATTTTGTTTGTTATGGAAAGAAATAGATCTGTTATCATGCACATGCGATGCACTGAAGACAAACACAGCGGCATAAACAACAACATTTAATAGGTCACTATACCTTAGCTTATGGTAAATTCTGGTTTTATTTACATCTACATGGAATACATTTCCGAAAAAAACATTAATTGTGGCTTAATTTTCAAACGACCTAGAGCTTGACAGGGTTTAAGCGCGGCCTCAAGCAAATATTGCGAGTCAACAGTGGCACCAAGCGTCGCTTAGAAATCCTGCAACCCGCCTCTCATTGAAAACTCCTGTTTGCTTTATGGGCTTGAAGGCATTTGTTTAAGTTTATATCTTAACAACAGTATAACGGGTGTTGGCCAGTTTATTCCGTCTTTTTTTTTCTTAATATTTTTCACTGCTTGATTTTCGAAGCCATTGATATCGTGCTTTAAATACACAGGCGGCAAATAAAAAGAGAGGCTTTCAGTTTTTCCGGAGTCAGTGACCACCGGAAATGCGCCATTGAGCTTAGCAACCTCGATAACAGGAAGAAGACAATAAATAATGACTGTCCATAAAAAACGTTCGGAAGTGATGTTCAGCCTTTCCGATCAAGAAACGCTTCTGATTTTGTCTTTAAATAAACGTTATGGTAAATTCGATTAATTTTGATCTCTAGAACAAAATTTGAACCAATAACACGAGCGGAACTGGAACAAGACATAACGGAGGCTGTAAAGTGTTCCACCTCAATAAAAGTCCTTAACATCACTCTATAGCACTATCACTCTAGATACTACGAGCCCCCTCATAGATCAAACACCTATCGTTTATTGCACAAGCAGACCTAGGGAAACTGAAACATACGGTATTTTGCTTTTCAGTTTATTTCGTAAAAGAATAAACCACCATTTTATCGGTTTAACCCACTTTGAATGTTGGGAGAACATTCAACGTTCTCCCAACATTCTAAATGGGTTTTTCCGCCTGTAAACCGAAATAAAGTACGGTCTATTGCACAACAAAACTAGGAGCGCCACTGGGAGCTGTTATCGAAAGGGTGTATGCTCGAATGCAATTTTTTGATTAACTGTTAGGTGGGAAGATACACGCTGAACGAGTGGGAGAAGGGTAGTCAAAATTTTAAATGTTCAGTAAACTCGCTGCTATCATTTAAAATATGTACCTTGCATTGCATGTCATTGAAAGGGTTGTCTTTTGCGCACCAATAGTTTTAGTATTTGTTGTAAACATTCCTTGATCAATATTCATTGATCATTCCCAGATGTCTTTTTCCAAGTTCGTATCCCCTTGTCACGGTGACAGTATTGCGATATACAACTCTACCAGCGGAGCGGTCAAGTGTCAGGCCTGTGTTAAATGCCTCCAAGGACGAGGCCTCTCTGTGCAATGCAGTTCTGTTCAAAGCCCAGAGACACCCATAGTTTGCGAGCTATGTATACTTGGGAAAACATACTCATCTGGAAAAGACGCCGGGGCATGCATCAGCTGTGAGAATTGTGAAGAGTATCGCGAAACCATAAAAGCCTGCACTCTGACTTCCAAGGCAGTGTGTGGAAAGTGTAAGCTTGGCGCTTACCAAGATAATCGCCTAACACGATTGTGCCAGCCCTGCTCCCACTGTTGTGATGATCAAGATGATCTAGTCGAGCCGCAGTGCCAAGAAATGCCTGAAAACAAGCGGTGCAGTTTTCACAGATCACACGTATGCAGCAAAGTTATAACTCGTACAAATTTCAGCTCAGTCAGCTCTGTGGAAACAAACCACACAGCATCACTGGTATTGGTGTCTTCTCCCACAAGCCAAGTAACCGCCCCATTCAGCATGCGCACTGCATATCAGAAGACCCCTGTGGCTGATCGTCCTTCGAGAGCCACAATCATCGGTGCTGCTGTTGGTGTTCCATTAGCTGTTGTCCTGTTGCTGTTGGTCATTTGCTATTTTCTTAAAAAAAAGAGCAATCACCGAGTAAATAAGAGGGTTAATGACGCCGAAAGGCCGCAAGAAACACGTGGCAAAGATGAGTCGGGTGGAATTGATTTAGAGCAGTTAAACACAGAAAGGTTACAACCAGCAGAAGATAGTAACGCCACATCGCCAGGGACCAAGGAAACTCAAATATTTGTCCAGAACAATACAGGTCAGTGAACCTACATGACTAATCAAGCTTTGAACATGATTTTCACTGAAAGCATCATAGGGAATGCTCTCAACTTGATATCTCCTTTTTTTACTCAAATATTTCCAGATGTCTGCAAGCTATCAATAGAGGAAAGTGAAGCTACATCGCCAAGTGTCGAAGAAACTCAGCCACCGGACTACAACAACACAGGTAAACCCTTTGTGCGATCTAAGCTCTAGTTACGATGTTTTATAACGTGCTCTTTATAGAAGACAGTTTGACCAATCTCCTTGATTTATCTTTTTATCATAAACTTCCTTTGGTCTACATGCCGTAGAGGCTTATGGGAAATAAGAAAGTCATCAGAGGGGGCATCCAGGTCGTGTATATTTTCATGAGTAGGGTTCCAAAATTACTTCTTCCCCCAGATGGAGGGGGTCCAGTAAATCCTTCCCCCCACCCACCCGCCCCTTCCTTAATTCGAGTGATAAAATCATTACAACTATTGGAGTATAAACTTTAGAGATACCCGGCAATAAGGTAAGGTCGTTTATGGTCAAAACAACGACGATGATTACATCCGAGAGTTTGAGAAATTTGAAAACAAAACAATAAAAATCTTAGGTTTTTTTGTCAGTTCATTGTTACTAAGTGGTTTACAATAAAGAGTGTATATACCTGATTTGTGAGTTGTCTTTTTTTCTGTCTCCTATCTCAGAGCACCAGCTGTTCAAGAAGGCTCCCAAAGACAACAGTTGTCACACTGTGGTGAAGACGACCACTATAAACTCCGTGACCTACTGTTCAACTTGTAGTTCTGGTCTAGAACCTACAGGGTATGGAGAAGAATGAAGAGCGGTTGTATAGATAATAATACTTCAGGTTTTCAGTCTCGAAATTCGATGACACCGGTTTTGTATCCATTTGAATGTGTTCATTGTCCGTCGGGTGATGATCTCACAGTGTCTGAAACGAACGAACATTTATGACAAAGCGATACTCTGTTAATGAATACCTAGCAGGCTGGGGACCGTTTCTCGAAAGTCCTGCTGAATTAACACGTCCGAAGCCTCATATAAAAATCAAAATTTAAGGAATAGAGAGGCTGATCATTTCACCCTAACCTGTCCATCTTGTTTCTTTAGCTGATAGTTTTATTGTATAATTTTTAAACAATTTTAAAACTTCCATCTAGAATAAAAACATAACAGCTATATAGGCCCGTTAATTTACCGGGACCTTCGAGAAACGAGCCCCCCCCCCCTACGTAAACAACTAGACGGAGTGCTATGCGTTTTAAATTAACAACAGTTCTTTAAATACTGTGAGTCAAACTTTGCTTGATATTTAAATGAATTTCTTTGGTCCTCCACTGAGCTATAGGAGACTCGCGGCAGGCTTGGCTGTTGCTAGGATAGAATTGTATATGTAATGTTTATACGCAATGATTATATAAATGAAGATAGTAAATTTTATGCCTGGTGATTTTAAGTGAACGTTAATGTTAATCAGTAAATGACACTGGCATATTCGGAGACTGAACATAATTTCATTGGGAATAACTCTTCTAGTCATTCATGGTATTAATTGGTCTCTAACGGATTCAGTTAAGTTTTTTGCCATTTGGATAAATTTTGAAATATGCAATTTACTGCTGGATCGAAATTGGGGCATAACTGTATCGCATTGTCCAATGCAAACTGTATAGTTTCAACTTATTTGTGTTTATTTTTTGAAAAGCATACTTTAGGAAAAAAAAGTGCATAGTTTTCGAAAAAAAACATCTTATTGAGCATGATTTGGAAAAAAAATGAGCAATGCTAATTGCAAAATATGCTACTTCTTTTAGGGTCTAGTCCCTTTCCCGTGTTAGAACGTAATGGTTTTGGGTTACCTTGCATCTAGAGTTTATCTTAAGAGCGATTTTGAATTATGTTCATCATTATTCATTATATTTATTGTAGTTAATTTCTATGGAACAGTCGCTGCCTGTTTTTGTCTCTTAGGGGCTTACAAATATGCCATACCATAATTTGAACATAAAATTGCGCGCTTCTGATTGGCTGACAACGAGTTAACGCTTTTATGAACGACAACGAATAAATGCAATATCGTCAGGGAAAAAAGAGGACGAACTTAACACGGCTATTTCGGGATGGAAATTTAGTTCGCGCATGCGGTCTACACGAAACATCGAGTTAACTATTACTTCTCTGGTTAATACCAAATTATGTATTTGCATAAATCTAGCGTCCATGGCAACCTCTCGGGCTAAGATCTAGTTTAGCCAATGAAATCTTGCTGCGTATGTAATGTATTAGAGCGAAAGGCCCCAATTTTTTCCAGCCAACCAAGAGTCACAATTTCAAGCAAAACAGTCTGTAAACGACTGGAAAGCTTTAGTTTTGGTTCCAAAGAGTGCGGTAACACTTTTATTCGTCTAAATTAGAACTTGAGCAAATAAATTATGCTAGATTTACCTGCATAGTACTCGTTCTTAGTCAACGAACCGATACATTGCTAGTGAAAAGGAAAGAGTTTTATTCCCTGGTTTTTCGTTTTAAGTTTGGGAACTTTCCCCGTCAGTTCCGCACTCGTGGCAATGTAGTGGTTGACAAGGATTTAACGTAATCTCGTGTCCTTTTTCCCCACATGGTCAAAATGCTGGGACTGGGTATTAAAATTCAGAGTGTATTCCTTCAAATCCTTCTTCACCTTAGAATCCAAGGCTCATGTGCCATTGTCGAAGAAAAGGGCAAACATGTCCTTCTAGCAAATGGAGTTCTGGTGTGATCGTCATGTCTGGGAATTTTTCCCAAATGAACTCAAGAAAATTTGTGATGTCTTCCGCTGCAACAAGAAAACAAGAAAATGCGGAACTGACTTAAGGCATGATCTTATTATTGTATTCACGTTTTCCATGAAAGTCAGGTTTTTTCTTTCACGTACCTAGCTTATCAATCTTGCCATCATTGAGATAGTCTGCACTGTCATAGAAAAAGTGGCAAGCAGCAAATAACTTGAAAACTTATTCAAATTAAACACTTATTTCTTTAGCTTGAGGAAGGAAGGACACAGCTCCTCTGTTTTTGTCACCACAGCACTGCATAGTTCGATGATATTGTCTTCCTAAGAAAAAAAAAACCCGCAACAATTTAATAAAATTTTGTGACTCATAAAATTCCCTTTCTAAAGGTAGAATTTGTGTTACCTTGCAGCAAGTGTGTACATGGTTACCAATGAATGATTTTCCATGGTAAGCTTGTCTCTCGACATTCATTTACTTGAGAACCTCATCCAAATGAACTGATAGTGGTCCATTGGCTTTCTCAAAGGCAGCCAATTCCATTTGTTCATCCGGAAGCTTTTCTCATAATGTTGAGGTAATACTATTAAAATGAGGGTTATTTGACTACTTAACACTGAATTGGTTCATATGTCAGCGTGCGTTCATCGAGATATGAAGCACGCGGGAAGTTTGGAGAGCACGACAGATGCGTAAGAGTTGCTCAAGGCGTAGCCTCGAGCAACTCTAGCTTCTTGAGTTCCACCACATTGCCAATTGTTTTATAACATTTTCAGCCCGATGGAAAATTTTTTTCTCGAGGGATTTGTTCGCTGACGTCATGTCCTTGCACAATAGGAATATGAAGCACGTTCGCGCAATTGAATTTAAATAGACAAATTTACTAGCTATGTTATAATATAATTTGATGGGTTGTTAAATTCATTTAAGCTAGTGTAATATTATAAATAAATGATCTATAAAACAGAATCAAAACTAAAAAATTACGATGGGTTGAAACACGTGTGATGGAATTGGAGGATTGTACAGCTGTGATATTGGAAAACACAAATATATTATTGTTACTTCCTCCTTTTCATTTCCAGGGAGTTTGTCTATCTCCTCTAATAGCAGTGTAAGGTAGGCAGGCATGCAGACTTTGGAAATTCAGTTAGGTTAACTGAATAAGTTAACTTACGGTTTTTTCCGAGTTCCAGAAATATTATTTGCTAAATCAATAATCTTTCCGAGTTGGTTTAGCTGCGCATACATGCCAGCACACCAATTGAAGCATCCTGATATCACTTTGATTAAAAAGTTTTAAAACAGATCAAGGATATCATGACCCCCAGCAGATCGCTATTCCATTTGCGATTCGTGTTTTTGGTGGTTTCGGCGAGATAGTCCACGTCACGGCACAGGCAAGCTTGACGATTCGCCACAACATCGAAATATTTCATGTAATCCTAAGAAATTTAATATTCAGCTAGAGCTTCGGATGTTCTGCAAAGCTATTCAACGTAACGCTACGCCATTTGTGAGTACGCTGTACCATTCGATATTACGCTGAGCCATGTCACGCAACGCTACACTGTTTGTTTGTACGCTGTACAATTCTATATTACGCTGAGCCATTTCACGCAACGCCACACCGTTTGTGCGTACGCTGTGCAATTGGACATTACCTCGAGCCATTTGACGCAACTTTACACCGTTTGTATGTGCGCTGTGCTATTCGACATTGCGTTAAGCCATTTGACGCAACGCTACACCGTATGTGTGTACACTGTACCATTCGACATTGCGCTAAGCCATTTGACGCAACGCTACCGCCTTTTGTGTACTGTATTGCGAATGAGTGTTAGACTATTCGCAATTGAGCTTATCCATTTCCAATTTCATGTTCCAACTCGACATAGGCAACTAGACCGTTTATCATTTGGCTAAACTGTTCGTGTTTAGGATGTTCTGTTTCATGAGAGAAAACTAAACCGTCTATAATTTGGCCACGTCATTCCACTATTAGCTTTGCTATTCTGCAGCTGATCCTTAGACCAGCTTTGTGTTTGCTGATCAATTTGACATCCTTGTATTTTTGGTGGTGACTGCTGCCTATATTATTCCATATAGCGTAATGGACTAATGCGATTTATTTCGAAACTCGTGACCTAAAATGTTCTTCGTCAGCATGACACGGGACCAAACATCACATGTTGTATGGATTAGTAGGAACATCTCACTTTCCTGTTTGCGATCTGGCTGCCCACGCAGTGGCAGATGGGACATCTCCCTGCCTTTTTACTCCTACTAACGTCTCGATCGACCAAATTGAGCATCAGAAGAAAACAAAACGAAACTCCAAAAACGATGTAGAACTTCTTAAGTAAGAAAATCCAATGCCATGTAATCGGATGCTTTTAAAAATTTTAAGTGATCACCTAAAGAACTTCAAGGATAAATTGTTTCCGCATCGCTAGAAAACCCTCTGACATTTACCGTGGTATAGTAGATAATCATGTGCCTGGCCTGAGACGATCGGTTGATTCCATATGTCGCTACTTAAATGCGGTTGCGCAAACTTTGGAAAACACGATTATCACTTCTACCCGGTGTCCTTTAGCTAAATTTATTTTATAATCAGTATCAAAAGTTGTTGTTCAAAAATTTGAAGGCAGGTAAATCTAGTCAAGGTCGTAGATCTTTAGGAATGTAAATACCGGCAGTTTAAGTTTCACAGACACTGCATTCGTAATTGGGTGCAAACTTATGCAGACGAACGTAATTATTTTATATCCACGACTCCACCAGCCATGCGGACGAACCTCATCGCTAAATTAGAAGAACTACTTCAGTTAAAAAGTCCTACCGTCCCCCAAATTAACATTGGTTCATAAATAAGAGTGATGCTAAATTTTGGTGGGGCTTAAAATTTTCCTCTTTCCCACGTGCACCCTCGCGTTTTTTCAACATGATCTATTTTCTGATAATTTTTAGACCAGTACTTAAAAACACCTAAAAGAAATAGAAAACAATTCTACTGATGGCAGACCGTCTAAAGCTCATAAAATCCACAACGACAACAGCAACAATTTATTACAAGTTTCTTAAGTGGGTGCATCACGTTACCTACAACGCTATAACAAAAGATATCGATATAGAAACGCGAACTGCGCGAGGGCATAAGGTAAAGTCGAGCAAATAAAGCGGCAAGCATAAAAAAGGGAAGACGAGTCTTGTTGTCCCCTCTTACATGTAAAGCCAGTTGTTGAGAGCGAATTAATAAACAAGCATGTAAGACCGCTCATGTAGGAAAAACAACCCAAACACATTTCGCTGATGATGCGTCGAATATTTTTCGGTTCAGTGCTTTATTCGTGCCCCCATGCATTTGTAATACTTCTTACACGTCAACATTTTCACAGCGTGGTCCGCTTAAGGTAACAGGTGTTCATAAAATAAAGAATTTGACTCATAAAGTCGGTATCGAAAACTTAAGTTTATACAGGAAAAATCTATTATTACCTTGAATTGAAACATTGAAAGTGTTTAACACTCCTATTCTAGAGGCTTAGATTTTATCAATTTTAAGGTTTAAAGAAGATGAAGATTACTTCGCAATTTTCTCGACTTAAAATACGTAGCTTCCTACTGTTCTGGCATGTTCGAATTTCGTGACGTCTGACGCCCACTGTATCACAATCCGTTAAAAATTTCCTGATGTATCCTTCCAAAGTTAAATTACATTTTAAGTCACCTTTCGATTCAATAAGAAAAAACGCCCCAAGATGACCTATATATGTAACTAGTCGGTACACAAAATTATTCTCTGAGTCATCCTCTTGTTGCAGCGTATGCGCAACTTGAAGTTGTAGGCCAAGCAACGACATTTCAAGACTCTAAGGCAGGATACAAGCTCTAAGGCAGGATACAAGTTCTAAGGCAGGATACAAGCTCTAAGGCAGGATACAAGCTCTAAGGCAGGATATAAGGTGAGATAGGTAGAGTAACGAGAGACAATAAAGTGACTGTAACTGAAACCGAAACTCAAAGTTTCATTGGATCAGCTGAAAACGAGAAAAGACATTTAACCATAGTGTAGTCACAAGAATCAGTCACTTTCGCTATTGCGTTTGCTGTTTTCCAGTATATTTCTGACATTCAAGATTAATTTCAATCTTTCCCCTAAAGACTTTGACTGAGTTAATTCAGAATTTCATGTTGCCACTAGGCTGGTTGTCATTTAGAATCATGGCTCGAACTTTTGTATTTATCGCGGGCCTGCAAGCCAGCTGAAGTAATTTCTTGACTTTCCCACAGGATGAAATATGACTGATTTGTTTTTTGTTTTTCTTTTATTCAATTGAAATGCTCACTGTCTTGGTGAGATGTTCTGCCCCTGGCCTTGTCTAAATTTACTGGCTTTTCCAAGTGTCACATTTTATCTAATTGAGTTGTGTTCGCCGCACGTCAGTTGTGCAACGTACGGTTTCACCTTCCGGAACTACTGAAGGTAAAAAATGTCACAGTGATGATTGACACCATTTGTCAGTTATTGATGATTTGTAACGCAAGTGCGCAACAAGCAAAACCAGTAAACTATATTCGTTTGCGACCTTAAAAAAATCTTCCCAAAAACCTATGTATCGCGTGCCATTACCGCATTTGGCAAACCCCAAAATCTACAGTTGTAAACGGAAAATAAAATTGCCTTATACCTTAGCTGACATAGAAGCTTAGAGGTAAAACGATTTTCAGACAATATCGAAATCTCACCTATTTTAAGCTTTCTTGTCTGGTCTATTTGTGTTGCATGACTTAACCCGAATAGACTTAAAACATTTTGGCTCAACTACTTTATATATTTGCCTCTAAACACATACAACCTTCCGGTGTTGGCATTGCCGTTCTCCTCGTCATTTCGTTGGTTTTCCCGTCGCAATCAAAACGCCTAGGATTTGCATCAATTACGCACTTGTAAACGCGATAATGCTGTTTGGAATGATTTAGGAACTCATTCGCAAGATAACCAGGTCCCTATCTTTGTTTTATTCGATGTATTTGGGAAAATTTACCGCTACATTTTTCGCTGGATTCCCGAAAGGAAATCAAAACACTATCGTTAGCAAGCGATCCAAGATTTCAAGACTCAGTTCGCTTTTATTTAAGCAAGGCGTTAAACAATGTAAGGGCCTTTCTTTGATACATTTCTTTAACCCAATATGAAAACTCTTAGAAGGGGATGCTGTTGATTTTCATCGTGAATTCGTTTATCAATAAACTTGCTTGATGTTGAAGTTTATCAAAATAAAATATCCACAAGGCTTACCTTTTGTATTACTGCGATTTCAATCGCTGGTTGCGGCGAACTTGATCGTCAGTGTGAATGGCACGTGATTTTCGCCACCGATCGGTGCGGACGCACTTGGCGATATGTTTTTAATTTCTTGAGAGGCAGCACTTTCTTCATGAGATTACTGCAGTCGCTTGACGCTACATCATATAGTCACGCGAAATGGTGGCGAATATAATTACCGATATCAGAGATCGGCGACAATAATCGCCATCACTGCAGCGGGCACACCTGGCGATTTGACCTGTTGCCGCGATCTGCGCATAAAACCGCTTAGTGTGTCACCAGCTTAAATTAAGCTCTGATGGGTGATACTGCGTGACAGAAAGGTTTTCGTTTCTTTGTGTGGTTTGTTTCTGTTTTCCTTACTCTTAGTGGATTGCAGGAGTTTAGGAGTGCACGCCAAATTTCTCCGTCAGCTTCGAGTTCATCAGAACATATAGTAATTATATTTTTCATCTTTAAATGCTCACCCTTGTTACTTCGAGGCAATTATATTATTCAATACCAAGCGAAAGCTACAACTAAATCCCAGCATAGTGATAAAAGAAAGAGCATTCTTCGTTTGATTACAATGTACAGCAGTAATTCACAGCGCGTAGCTCATTTCAATCTGGCCAATCAGCTTTTGCAACTGACAACGACTTAGACGCTTACACACCTTAGCCAGACCAAAATGGGAAATTAGCACCCACTCTCCATACCCCCCCCCCCTCCTAATGTCTTTTCTGGTTAAAATGGGCAAAAGGAAAACCTTCTCGTTTCATTATTTGTGGGCTCCAGCCATGATCAACGCCTTCTAATTAAGCACCTTTTCTTTTAATGAGGATACTACCTATAAGCCGAACACCTTGATTATTTAAATAATTATATTCGAGGAAATAGGGGTCTTACCAGAAGATAATACAGATGAATCGATATCATGTCATATCCTACTGCACGCGGACATCCTACCAACTATTAAATTGTAATGCCGCGTTGTTGCTCAATGTTTCAGATCTTCAGCCACGTTTGTTCTTCTGACCAACCCATCGGTTGCCAATAAAACAGCTGCTTTTGAGCTCACTTGACTCAAAATGACTTTCTTTTCAGCACGACCTTAAACCCTGAATTGAACAGCTCAAGAAGGTTTAGCTTTGAAATTTACGATGTGCTCTTCTGATCGACTTTTCGGCCAACTATACCTTACCATGATGTCTGTTTTCTGGATGTCTATCTCCGCCTCGCCATGTCCAGGTAACAGTATAACCATGCGTGATTCAGTAACGGGGCACGTTCAGTGCCAGGACTGCTTGGTGTGTCCGGCGGGGCAGGGTCTCTCCGTGGACTGTGGTGATGTAATATCACCACAGACACCCATCGTTTGTAAGCCATGTGAGCTAGGCAGAACCTATTCATCTAAAAGCGAAGCCGGGGCGTGCAAGAGTTGTATGAATTGTGGAGAATATCGAGAGACTATCAGCCCTTGCACCTTGACCTCTGAGGCAGTGTGCGGGAAGAACTGTAAGCTTGGAGCTTACCCAGAGGATATGCTTAGCATGTGTAGACCGTGTTCCGCTTGCTGCAACGACGAGGATGATATCATTGAGCCAGAGTGTCAAGTGCCGGGGGTGCCTAAAAACAAGCAGTGCAGCGAGCTCAGATTAGAGAGATGTAGCAAGGTGATAGCTAATGTGAGTGTCAGTACAAGGGTACTTGACGCGGAGGCCAATCTCTCCGCGTCATCATCGGCAACCTTAACAAAAGTGCAAGCGTCCACCCAAGTCACAGAGCACTTTAAAAAGGATTCAGCTTCCACGGACGATGTTTCTCTACCATATGGTAAGATGATTGGCGTTGCAATTGGAGTTCCATCAGTGATCTTGGTGCTGGTGGCGCTTATCCTTATCGTGAAAAAAAGACGTACAAGGCAAGCATGTAAAAAGACTGGCGATATTGATGTGGAAAGGCTTGATGTACAGGGGAGTATAAGGCCAGTCAAGGACGAAAAGTCTGATCAACTGCCACATCCAGTGCAAGAAAGTGAGAATCTCACAGTAGCGAAGCCGGAAACACAACTTCCGGCTGAAACAAAAGTATAATCATTTCCTTTTCTCAAGGGATCAGTTGTTGTTTTTTCGCCTGGGGTGGGGTGGAGAATTTTGGGGGGATCACGTGGTTTTCAAGGGGGAAGGGAGGAGAGGGACTCAGTCGTCGCCAACAGAGTACAAAGGGCGGACTACAGAAAATTGACTGCTAATTAACTGCCAATGAGGAGAGGGGGATCACGGGAATATCACAGAGCCTTAAGGGCAGATCAGGTGAACTTATCGTGAGTAAACCAAACTCCTCCACCTCCATGGCCGATAAATAAGGACCAGTCCCTAATGAATTATTGTCGTCACCTCCAGCGGTAATTTTCGATGGAAAAGAGGAATTTACTGTTTCCTTTTCATTGTTTAGTTACAAGAGCGGTAATTATGCAAACCTAATATAATTATCTCGAAGAGCTACTTTTACATCTTCTAATTAGATTTAATACAGACAAGCAGATCCGTAATCGGCTTTAGGGAAATTTCTGAAAACTTTAGAAGCGACTTATTATCTATGATTATAGTTCTATAACTTAATTTTGTCACCTTCGGCGAGATCCTATTGTTTCCTGTTCATCGTTTAGTTTTAGGACTGGTTATTATATATGCTCTGATGATAGCACTTTAAGAATCAACTCATAACTCAGGCTTTTTTTCCAAGGGTTGGTTTTTCAGTAAATTTCATTATAAAAGGAGAATACTTCTTAAGATAGTTAATGCTAATTTTAAGTTGATTTCCTTTTAATTATTTTTCCTGATGAAAACCCTTTCATGATACCTTTTCGAAACATCAACTTAACATATTGATTTCTTCTGCTTTTTATTATCTTTTAACATGTGTTCGGCTGTCATTTAGTTTTGTTACTTTAATGTAATTATTTAGAATTAAGGTTGAGATATAAAATATTAAAAAGGGTTTTATCTCATTGCAAAATGCTGCCGTTCAATACAGTATGTTGCCTATATGGACTGTCACCAATATTTTTCCAATTAATTCTCTTGCTATCGTCATGTCGGTGAGCGGCGCTGAATACTTACTTAGATGGTGGTGTAGTAGAGGACCTGCGCAGATGGCTTTGACTTCTCAAAATTAGGTTATAATCGGTTCTTGGCATCCAACACAATCTAATAACCCTTAAACACCCAAGATTTGATTGTTAATTCTCCCCTCTGGCTGTTACACATTTCCTTGTAAATTATTTAAGAGAGTTTGGAGTTAGATCAAAATAACAACTTCTACTTAACATGTTTGAGTATTCTCGTAACCTTTTTGCTGAATAATGTATAGATATTACAGGGAGAAGTTACATGTTAATCACTTCTGGGAATTAAAGAGTTTATGGCGAGCACCGCAACGGGAGCACAGCGGAAATAACAACATGTACACAAAACGTAATGCGCGATTGCAGTACATGTGGCAGATAACAATACAACATTGCGAGTACATGCAACAGAGCCATAACTCATTGTGCATTGCGACCAATGAAATGACGGGCCGTAAGGGAGGAGGCAGAAATGACACTTATTTCGAAAAAAAAGACGTTAAAAACTACAGGTCGAATCTTGTATTGAAACCAATAATACGGACGTTTAACGAGGAAAATCACTTGTGACAACAGTTTATTCAGTTCTTAGCTTGATCATGATCTTATTATCATATAACGAAATTACGAAACTCTACTCTCCATTTCATATTTAACCTATGTTACCATAGTAACCAAAACTGGCATTTTAATATATTGGCGTAGATCGAATGAAGTTCAATATTTGAATCGATTTGTTATTGAAGAAAATAACAAGGTACCTTTGACGTTATAATTTTTTAACTGGTGGCATTTTAGCCTAAAATCAACCTTCAAACATCATGGTTATTATAGTGTCTGACTACGCGAGTAATCTTAATTGTCAAAAACAGAACTTGTTCCTATTTAAGTAAATTAGGCTATCAAAGAAGATTGAAATCTTCGCGCTCACCATGTTTTCCCTTAGCTATCTTTTATAAATATATAAACATCCTCTTGTAGAATGAGATAAAATTCGTTAAATTTCGTACCAAGGTCCAAATTGTGTGGGCAGACGCGGGAGGTCTGCGTACAAGAGATTACGATGGGCATTGATTTCCATACAAATGCGCGAAGTAGTCTGCATCCTTCTTCAGTAACACTTTCGGTTTTTCCAGCTCCATAATTTTTCCGCAGTCAAGCATCATCACACAATCGTAATCAATAATCGTACTCAGACGATGAGGAATGGTAATGACAGTGCTGTCAAGGAGACAGTTTCGAACAACTTCCTAAATGAGGCGATCCGTTCTGTACTCTACGGTGGACGACGCCTTGTCTATTACAATGAATTTGTTTTTCTGAAGAAGCCCACGTGCAAAGGAGATGAGCTGGCGCTCACTTGGACCCAGGGTAGCTCTGCAGTCCGCGAGGTCCTGGTACAATTGTTGGGAAGGCTCTCGACCTAGGACTTCAATTGACATTTCTCAAGGACTTTCCAGATCTCCCTCTCGGTATGGCTAAGGAATGGATCCACGTTCATGCACAGTGCACCCATAGAGAAGATTGGCTCCTCGGTGATAATTGAAAAGCAAGGTCTACTCCTTTGAAGGTCCAGGTTGTGAGTATTCGTCAATCATTATCTTAGCCAATTAAAACGGTGCATTTATAATAGACGACTTTCCAGCTCCTGGTCGTCCTGCGATGCCAAACCTCTCCCCAGGGTACGCAGCAAAGGAGATTTCTACTAATTCCCATGGACCCTTCTCTACTGTAGCTCAAGGAGTTGCTTTCGAAGCTGACTGCGCCGTCTTTTGGCCACGGCACCGGAGATTGGATCTCCATGGCGTATCCAGGTTCGGGTACAATCACGGCGTAAGCAGCGATAAACAGCGCTCACGCTGATGATGATGACACCATTTTGCAACACATCATGCAACAACTGAAGGGTGTAGATCAGAGACAGAAGCTTCCTAAGAGACTTACATTCTGCGGCTAACGATTAATCTCTTACTATAGTTGTCAAAGAAAGTGTGTTTTTACAGTCATCTTTTTTTTTAAGATTGACGATAAGAGATTGTCAGGTTTTACGCCTGACGGCTGAGTTTTTGGCCGTTTTTCGGTGAACGGTTAACCCCATTGAGACATTGTTTGAAAGGAGAAAAGAAATTACGTCCAACCTCTGGCAGCGAAACTCATTGACAGAACATATCAATCGAGGTGTAAGGTCATTAAGAAAATCATTTACTTTGTAGGAAGTCTAAGCCCTAAATTAAGTTTCGCTCTGCCAACAAAGATAAAAGTGAATGTAAAACATTAAAACCATCTGTGTTCAGAAATTGTGCAACGGAGGCTGTAAAGTGTTCCACCTCATTATAATTATGTCCTTAACATCACTCTATATCACTATCACTCTAGATACTGCGAGCCCCCTCATAGATCAAACACCTATCGTTTATTGCACAAGTAAACCTAGGGAAACTGAAACATACGGTATTTTGCTTTTCAGTTAAAGTTCGTTGTTCGTGAGCGCCGGTCACGAGAGTTTTTTCGAGAATGTTTTCTATGAGCATATGCTACGTGCTCTAGGGCCGCAAAACTTCTTCGTCATTACAATATGAAACTGTAGGCTTATCAAAATCTGCCGCTGATATAAAAAGCAACCAAAAATAGAGAATAATTTTTTTTGCTATGGAAAGAAATAGATCTGTTACCATGCACATGCGATGCACCGAAGACAAACACAGCGGCGGAAACAACAACATTTAATAGCTCACTATACCTTAACTAATGGTAAATTCTGGTTTTATTTACATCTACAGGGAATACATTTCCGAAAAAAACATTAATTGTGGCTTAATTTTCAAACGACCCAGAGCTTGACAGGGTTTAAGCGCGGCCTCAAGCAAATATTGCGAGTCAACAGTGGCACTAAGCGTTGCTTAGAAATCCTGCAACCCGCCTCTCATTGAAAACTCCTGTTTGCTTTATGGGCTTGAAGGCATTTGTTTAAGTTTATATCTTAACAACAGTATAACGGGTGTTGGCCAGTTTATTCCGTCTTTTTTTTTCTTAATATTTTTCACTGCTTGATTTTCGAAGCCATTGATATCGTGCTTTAAATACACAGGCGGCAAATAAAAAGAGAGGCTTTCAGTTTTTCCGGAGTCAGTGACCACCGGAAATGCGCCATTGAGCTTAGCAACCTCGATAACAGGAAGAAGACAATAAATAATGACTGTCCATAAAAACGTTCGGAAGTGATGTTCAGCATTTCCGATCAAGAAACGCTTCTGATTTTGTCTTTAAATAAACGTTATGGTAAATTCGATTAATTTTGATCTCTAGAACAAAATTTGAACCAATAACACGAGCGGAACTGGAACAAGACATAACGGAGGCTGTAAAGTGTTCCACCTCATTAAAAGTCCTTAACATCACTCTATAGCACTATCACTCTAGATACTGCGAGCCCCCTCATAGATCAAACACCTATCGTTTATTGCACAAGCAGACCTAGGGAAACTGAAACATACGGTATTTTACTTTTCAGTTTATTTCGTAAAAGAATAAACCACCATTTTATCGGTTTAACCCACTTGGAATGTTGGGAGAACATTCAACGTTCTCCCAACATTCTAAGTGGGTTTTTCCGCCTGTAAACCGAAATAAAGTACGGTCTATTGCACAACAAAACTGGGAGCGCCACTGGGAGCTGTTATCGAAAGGGTGTATGCTCGAATGCAATTTTTTGATTAACTGTTAGGTGGGAAGATACACGCTGAACGAGTGGGAGAAGGGTAGTCAAAATTTTAAATGTTCAGTAAACTCGCTGCTATCATTTAAAATATGTACCTTGCATTGCATGTCATTGAAAGGGTTGTCTTTTGCGCACCAATAGTTTTAGTATTTGTTGTAAACATTCCTTGATCAATATTCATTGATCATTCCCAGATGTCTTTTTCCAAGTTCGTATCCCCTTGTCACGGTGACAGTATTGCGATTTACAACTCTACCAGCGGAGCGGTCAAGTGTCAGGCCTGTGTTAAATGCCCCCAAGGACGAGGCCTCTCTGTGCAATGCAGTTCTGTTCAAAGCCCAGAGACACCCATAGTTTGCGAGCTATGTATACTTGGGAAAACATACTCATCTGGAAAAGACGCCGGGGCATGCATCAGCTGTGAGAATTGTGAAGAGTATCGCGAAACCATAAAAGCCTGCACTCTGACTTCCAAGGCAGTGTGTGGAAAGTGTAAGCCTGGCGCTTACCAAGATAACCGCCTAACACGATTGTGCCAGCCCTGCTCCCACTGTTGTGATGATCAAGATGATCTAGTCGAGCCGCAGTGCCAAGAAATGCCTGAAAACAAGCGGTGCAGTTTTCACAGATCACACGTATGCAGCAAAATTATAACTCGTACAAATTTCAGCTCAGTCAGCTCTGTGGAAACAAACCACACAGCATCACTGGTATTGGTGCCTTCTCCCACAAGCCAAGTAACCGCCCCATTCAGCATGCGCACTGCATATCAGAAGACCCCTGTGGCTGATCGTCCTTCGAGAGCCGCAATCATCGGTGCTGCTGTTGGTGTTCCATTAGCTGTTGTCCTGTTGCTGTTGGTCATTTGCTATTTTCTTAAAAAAAAGAGCAATCACCGAGTAAATAAGAGGGTTAATGACGCCGAAAGGCCGCAAGAAACACGTGGCAAAGATGAGTCGGGTGGAATTGATTTAGAGCAGTTAAACACAGAAAGGTTACAACCAGCAGAAGATAGTAACGCCACATCGCCAGGGACCAAGGAAACTCAAATATTTGTCCAGAACAATACAGGTCAGTGAACCTACATGACTAATCAAGCTTTGAACATGATTTTCACTGAAAGCATCATAGGGAATGCTCTCAACTTGATATCTCCTTTTTTTACTCAAATATTTCCAGATGTCTGCAAGCTATCAATAGAGGAAAGTGAAGCTACATCGCCAAGTGTCGAAGAAACTCAGCCACCGGACTACAACAACACAGGTAAACCCTTTGTGCGATCTAAGCTCTAGTTACGATGTTTTATAACGTGCTCTTTATAGAAGACAGTTTGACCAATCTCCTTGATTTATCTTTTTATCATAAACTTCCTTTGGTCTACATGCCGTAGAGGCTTATGGGAAATAAGAAAGTCATCAGAGGGGGCATCCAGGTCGTGTATATTTTCATGAGTAGGGTTCCAAAATTACTTCTTCCCCCAGATGGAGGGGGTCCAGTAAATCCTTTCCCCCACCCACCCGCCCCTTCCTTAATTCGAGTGATAAAATCATTACAACTATTGGAGTATAAACTTTAGAGATACCCGGCAATAAGGTAAGGTCGTTTATGGTCAAAACAACGACGATGATTACATCCGAGAGTTTGAGAAATTTGAAAACAAAACAATAAAAATCTTAGGTTTTTTTGTCAGTTCATTGTTACTAAGTGGTTTACAATAAAGAGTGTATATACCTGATTTGTGAGTTGTCTTTTTTTCTGTCTCCTATCTCAGAGCACCAGCTGTTCAAGAAGGCTCCCAAAGACAACAGTTGTCACACTGTGGTGAAGACGACCACTATAAACTCCGTGACCTACTGTTCAACTTGTAGTTCTGGTCTAGAATCTACAGGGTATGGAGAAGAATGAAGAGCGGTTGTATAGATAATAATACTTCAGGTTTTCAGTCTCGAAATTCGATGACACCGGTTTTGTATCCATTTGAATGTGTTCATTGTCCGTCGGGTGATGATCTCACAGTGTCTGAAACGAACGAACATTTATGACAAAGCGATACTCTGTTAATGAATACCTAGCAGGCTGGGGACCGTTTCTCGAAAGTCCTGCTGAATTAACACGTCCGAAGCCTCATATAAAAATCAAAATTTAAGGAATAGAGAGGCTGATCATTTCACCCTAACCTGTCCATCTTGTTTCTTTAGCTGATAGTTTTATTGTATAATTTTTAAACAATTTTAAAACTTCCATCTAGAATAAAAACATAACAGCTATATAGGCCCGTTAATTTACCGGGACCTTCGAGAAACGAGCCCCCCCCCCCTACGTAAACAACTAGACGGAGTGCTATGCGTTTTAAATTAACAACAGTTCTTTAAATACTGTGAGTAAAACTTTGCTTGATATTTAAATGAATTTCTTTGGTCCTCCACTGAGCTATAGGAGACTCGCGGCAGGCTTGGCTGTTGCTAGGATAGAATTGTATATGTAATGTTTATACGTAATGATTATATAAATGAAGATAGTAAATTTTATGCCTGGTGATTTTAAGTGAACGTTAATGTTAATCAGTAAATGACACTGACATATTCGGAGACTGAACATAATTTCATTGGGAATAACTCTTCTAGTCATTCATGGTATTAATTGGTCTCTAACGGATTCAGTTAAGTTTTTTGCCATTTGGATAAATTTTGAAATATGGAATTTACTGCTTGATCGAAATTGGGGCATAACTGCATCGCATTGTCCAATGCAAACTGTATAGTTTCAACTTATTTGTGTTTATTTTTTGAAAAGCATACTTTAGGAAAAAAAAGTGCATAGTTTTCGAAAAAAAAAACATCATATTGAGCATGATTTGGAAAAAACTGAGCAATGCTAATTGCATAATATGCTACTTCTTTTAGGGTCTAGTCCCTTTCCCGTGTTAGAAAGTAATGGTTTTGGGTTACCTTGCATCTAGAGTTTATCTTAAGAGCGATTTTGAATAAAAAGCTTTGTAGTTTATTTCTATGGAACAGTCGCTGCCTGTTTTTGTCTCTTAGGGGCTTACAAATATGCCATACCATAATTTGAACATAAAATTGCGCGCTTCTGATTGGCTGACAACGAGTTAACGCTTTTATGAACGACAACGAATAAATGCAATATCGTCAGGGAAAAAAGAGGACGAACTTAACACGGCTATTTCGGGATGGAAATTTAGTTCGCGCATGCGGTCTACACGAAACATCGAGTTAACTATTACTTCTCTGGTTAATACCAAATTATGTATTTGCATAAATCTAGCGTTCATGGCAACCTCTCGGGCTAAGATCTAGTTTAGCCGATGAAATCTTGCTGCGTATGTAATGTATTAGAGCGAAAGGCCCCAATTTTTTCCAGCCAACCAAGAGTCACAATTTCAAGCAAAACAGTCTGTAAACGACTGGAAAGCTTTAGTTTTGGTTCCAAAGAGTGCGGTAACACTTTTATTCGTCTAAATTAGAACTTGAGCAAATAAATTATGCTAGATTTACCTGCATAGTACTCGTTCTTAGTCAACGAACCGATACATTGCTAGTGAAAAGGAAAGAGTTTTATTCCCTGGTTTTTCATTTTAAGTTTGGGAACTTTCCCCGTCAGTTCCGCACTCGTGGCAATGTAGTGGTTGACAAGGATTTAACGTAATCTCGTGTCCTTTTTCCCCACATGGTCAAAATGCTGGGACTGGGTATTAAAATTCAGAGTGTATTCCTTCAAATCCTTCTTCACCTTAGAATCCAAGGCTCATGTGCCATTGTCGAAGAAAAGGGCAAACATGTCCTTCTAGCAAATGGAGTTCTGGTGTGATCGTCATGTCTGGGAATTTTTCCCTAATGAACTCAAGAAAATTTGTGATGTCTTCCGCTGCAACAAGAAAACAAGAAAATGCGGAACTGACTTAAGGCATGATCTTATTATTGTATTCACGTTTTCCATGAAAGTCAGGTTTTTTCTTTCACGTACCTAGCTTATCAATCTTGCCATCATTGAGATAGTCTGCACTGTCATAGAAAAAGTGGCAAGCAGCAAATAACTTGAAAACTTATTCAAATTAAACACTTATTTCTTTAGCTTGAGGAAGGAAGGACACAGCTCCTCTGTTTTTGTCACCACAGCACTGCATAGTTCGATGATATTGTCTTCCTAAGAAAAAAAAAACCCGCAACAATTTAATAAAATTTTGTGACTCATAAAATTCCCTTTCTAAAGGTAGAATTTGTGTTACCTTGCAGCAAGTGTGTACATGGTTACCAATGAATGATTTTCCATGGTAAGCTTGTCTCTCGACATTCATTTACTTGAGAACCTCATCCAAATGAACTGATAGTGGTCCATTGGCTTTCTCAAAGGCAGCCAATTCCATTTGTTCATCCGGAAGCTTTTCTCATAATGTTGAGGTAATACTATTAAAATGAGGGTTATTTGACTACTTAACACTGAATTGGTTCATATGTCAGCGTGCGTTCATCGAGATATGAAGCACGCGGGAAGTTTGGAGAGCACGACAGATGCGTAAGAGTTGCTCAAGGCGTAGCCTCGAGCAACTCTAGCTTCTTGAGTTCCACCACATTGCCAATTGTTTTATAACATTTTCAGCCCGATGGAAAATTTTTTTCTCGAGGGATTTGTTCGCTGACGTCATGTCCTTGCACAATAGGAATATGAAGCATGTTCGCGCAATTGAATTTAAATAGACAAATTTACTAGCTATGTTATAATATAATTTGATGGGTTGTTAAATTCATTTAAGCTAGTGTAATATTATAAATAAATGATCTATAAAACAGAATCATAACTAAAAAATTACGATGGGTTGAAACACGTGTGATGGAATTGGAGGATTGTACAGCTGTGATATTGGAAAACACAAATATATTATTGTTACTTCCTCCTTTGCATTTCCAGGGAGTTTGTCTATCTCCTCTAATAGCAGTGTAAGGTAGGCAGGCATGCAGACTTTGGAAATTCAGTTAGGTTAACTGAATAAGTTAACTTACGGTTTTTTCCGAGTTCCAGAAATATTGTTTGCTAAATCAATAATCTTTCCGAGTTGGTTTAGCGCGCATACATGCCAGCACACCAATTGAAGCATCCTGATATCACTTTGATTAAAAAGTTTTAAAACAGATCAAGGATATCATGACCCCCAGCAGATTGCGATTCGTGTTTTTGGTGGTTTCGGCGAGATAGTCCACGTCACGGCACAGGCAAGCTTGACGATTCGCCACAACATCGAAATATTTCATGTAATCCTAAGAAATTTAATATTCAGCTAGAGCTTCGGATGTTCTGCAAAGCTATTCAACGTAACGCTACGCCATTTGTGAGTACGCTGTACCATTCGATATTACGCTGAGCCATGTCACGCAACGCTACACTGTTTGTTTGTACGCTGTACAATTCTATATTACGCTGAGCCATTTCACGCAACGCCACACCGTTTGTGCGTACGCTGTGCAATTGGACATTACCTCGAGCCATTTGACGCAACTTTACACCGTTTGTATGTGCGCTGTGCTATTCGACATTGCGTTAAGCCATTTGACGCAACGCTACACCGTATGTGTGTACACTGTACCATTCGACATTGCGCTAAGCCATTTGACGCAACGCTACCGCCTTTTGTGTACTGTATTGCGAATGAGTGTTAGACTATTCGCAATTGAGCTTGTCCATTTCCAATTTCATGTTCCAACTCGACATAGGCAACTAGACCGTTTATCATTTGGCTAAACTGTTCGTGTTTAGGATGTTCTGTTTCATGAGGGAAAACTAAACCGTCTATAATTTGGCCACGTCATTCCATTATTAGCTTTGCTATTCTGCAGCTGATCCTTAGACCAGCTTTGTGTTTGCTGATCAATTTGACATCCTTGTATTTTTGGTGGTGACTGCTGCCTATATTATTCCATATAGCGTAATGGACTAATGCGATTTATTTCGAAACTCGTGACCTAAAATGTTCTTCGTCAGCATGACACGGGACCAAACATCACATGTTGTATGGATTAGTAGGAACATCTCACTTTCCTGTTTGCGATCTGGCTGCCCACGCAGTGGCAGATGGGACATCTCCCTGCCTTTTTACTCCTACTAACGTCTCGATCGACCAAATTGAGCATCAGAAGAAAACAAAACGAAACTCCAGAAACGAGGTAGAACTTCTTAAGTAAGAAAATCCAATGCCATGTAATCGGATGCTTTTAAAAATTTTAAGTGATCACCTAAAGAACTTCAAGGATAAATTGTTTCCGCATCGCTAGAAAACCCTCTGACATTTACCGTGGTATAGTAGATAATCATGTGCCTGGCCTGAGACGATCGGTTGATTCCATATGTCGCTACTTAAATGCGGTTGCGCAAACTTTGGAAAACACGATTATCACTTCTACCCGGTGTCCTTTAGCTAAATTTATTTTATAATCAGTACCAAAAATTGTTGTTCAAAAATTTGAAGGCAGGTAAACCTAGTCAAGGTCGTAGATCTTTAGGACTGTAAATACCGGCAGTTTAAGTTTCACAGACACTGCATTCGTAATTGGGTGCAAACTTATGCAGACGAACGTAATTATTTTATATCCACGACTCCACCAGCCATGCGGACGAACCTCATCGCTAAATTAGAAGAACTACTTCAGTTAAAAAGTCCTACCGTCCCCCAAATTAACATTGGTTCATAAATAAGAGTGATGCTAAATTTTGGTGGGGCTTAAAATTTTCCTCTTTCCCACGTGCACCCTCGCGTTTTTTCAACATGATCTATTTTCTGATAATTTTTAGACCAGTACTTAAAAACACCAAAAAGAAATAGAAAACAATTCTACTGATGGCAGACCGTCTAAAGCTCATAAAATCCACAACGACAACAGCAACAATTTATTACAAGTTTCTTAAGTGGGTGCATCACGTTACCTACAACGCTATAACAAAAGATATCGATATAGAAACGCGAACTGCGCGAGGGCATAAGGTAAAGTCGAGCAAATAAAGCGGCAAGCATAAAAAAGGGAAGACGAGTCTTGTTGTCCCCTCTTACATGTAAAGCCAGTTGTTGAGAGCGAATTAATAAACAAGCATGTAAGACCGCTCATGTAGGAAAAACAACCCAAACACATTTCGCTGATGATGCGTCGAATATTTTTCGGTTCAGTGCTTTATTCGTGCCCCCATGCATTTGTAATACTTCTTACACGTCAACATTTTCACAGCGTGGTCCGCTTAAGGTAACAGGTCTTCATAAAATAAAGAATTTGACTCATAAAGTCGGTATCGAAAACTTAAGTTTATACAGGAAAAATCTATTATTACCTTGAATTGAAACATTGAAAGTGTTTAACACTCTTATTCTAGAGGCTTAGATTTTATCAATTTTAAGGTTTAAAGAAGATGAAGATTACTTCGCAATTTTCTCGACTTAAAATACGTAGCTTCCTACTGTTCTGGCATGTTCGAATTTCGTGACGTCTGACGCCCACTGTATCACAATCCGTTAAAAATTTCCTGATGTATCCTTCCAAAGTTAAATTACATTTTAAGTCACCTTTCGATTCAATAAGAAAAAACGCCCCAAGATGACCTATATATGTAACTATTCGGTACACAAAATTATTCTCTGAGTCATCCTCTTGTTGCAGCGTATGCGCAACTTGAAGTTGTAGGCCAAGCAACGACATTTCAAGACTCTAAGGCAGGATACAAGCTCTAAGGCAGGATACAAGCTCTAAGGCAGGATACAAGCTCTAAGGCAGGATATAAGGTGAGATAGGTAGAGTAACGAGAGACAATAAAGTGACTGTAACTGAAACCGAAACTCAAAGTTTCATCGGATCAGCTGAAAACGAGAAAAGACATTTAACCATAGTGTAGTCACAAGAATCAGTCACTTTCGCTATTGCGTTTGCTGTTTTCCAGTATATTTCTGACATTCAAGATTAATTTCAATCTTTCCCCTAAAGACTTTGACTGAGTTAATTCAGAATTTCATGTTGCCACTAGGCTGGTTGTCATTTAGAATCATGGCTCGAACTTTTGTATTTATCGCGTGCCTGCAAGCCAGCTGAAGTAATTTCTTGACTTTCCCACAGGATGAAATATGACTGATTTGTTTTTTGTTTTTCTTTTATTCAATTGAAATGCTCACTGTCTTGGTGAGATGTTCTGCCTCTGGCCTTGTCTAAATTGACTGGCTTTTCCAAGTGTCACATTTTATCTAATTGAGTTGTGTTCGCCGCACGTCAGTTGCGCAACGTACGGTTTCACCTTCCGGAACTACTGAAGGTAAAAAATGTCACAGTGATGATTGACACCATTTGTCAGTTATTGATGATTTGTAACGCAAGTGCGCAACAAGCAAAACCAGTAAACTATATTCGTTTGCGACCTTAAAAAAATCTTCCCAAAAACCTATGTATCGCGTGCCATTACCGCATTTGGCAAACCCCAAAATCTACAGTTGTAAACGGAAAATAAAATTGCCTTATACCTTAGCTGACATAGAAGCATAGAGGTAAAACGATTTTCAGACAATATCGAAATCTCACCTATTTTAAGCTTTCTTGTCTGGTCTATTTGTGTTGCATGACTTAACCCGAATAGACTTAAAACATTTTGGCTCAACTACTTTATACATTTGCCTCTAAACACATACAACCTTCCGGTGTTGGCATTGCCGTTCTCCTCGTCATTTCGTTGATTTTCCCGTCGCAATCAAAACGCCTAGGATTTGCATCAATTACGCACTTGTAAACGAGATAATGCTGTTTGGAATGATTTAGGAACTCATTCGCAAGATAACCAGGTCCCTATCTTTGTTTTATTCGATGTATTTGGGAAAATTTACCGCTACATTTTTCGCTGGATTCCCGAAAGGAAATCAAAACACTATCGTTAGCAAGCGATCCAAGATTTCAAGACTCAGTTCGCTTTTATTTAAGCAAGGCGTTAAAAAATGTAAGGGCCTTTCTTTGATACATTTCTTTAACCCAATATGAAAACTCTTAGAAGGGGATGCTGTTGATTTTCATCGTGAATTCGTTTATAAATAAACTTGCTTGATGTTGAAGTTTATCAAAATAAAATATCCACAAGGCTTACCTTTTGTATTACTGCGATTTCAATCGCTGGTTGCGGCGAACTTGATCGTCAGTGTGAATGGCACGTGATTTTCGCCACCGATCGATGCGGACACACTTGGCGATATGTTTTTAATTTCGTAGTGATTTCTTGAGAGGCAGCACTTTCTTCATGAGATTACTGCAGTCGCTTGACGCTACATCATATAGTCACGCGAAATGGTGGCGAATATAACTACCGATATCAGAGATCGGCGACAATAATCGCCATCACTGCAGCGGGCACACCTGGCGATTTGACCTGTTGCCGCGATCTGCGCATAAAACCGCTTTGTATGTCACCAGCTTAAATTAAGCTCTGATGGGTGAAACTGAGTGACAGAAAGGTTTTCGTTTCTTTGTGTGGTTTGTTTCTGTTTTCCTTACTCTTAATGGATTGCAGGAGTTTAGGAGTGCACGCCAAATTTCTCCGTCAGCTTCGAGTTCATCAGAACATATAGTAATTATATTTTTCATCTTTAAATGCTCACCCTTGTTACTTCGAGGCAATTATATTATTCAATACCAAGCGAAAGCTACAACTAAATCCCAGCATAGTGATAAAAGAAAGAGCATTCTTCGTTTGATTACAATGTACAGCAGTAATTCACAGCGCGTATACGTAGCTCATTTCAATCTGGCCAATCAGCTTTTGCAACTGACAACGATTTAGACGCTTACACACCTCAGCCAGACCAAAATGGGAAATTAGCACCCACTCTCCATTAGGTACCCCCTCCCCTCCTAATGTCTTTTCTGGTTAAAATGGGCAAAAGGAAAACCTTCTCGTTTCATTATTTGTGGGCTCCAGCCATGATCAACGCCTTCTAATTAAGCACCTTTTCTTTTAATGAGGATACTACCTATAAGCCGAACACCTTGATTATTTAAATAATTATATTCGAGGAAATAGGGGTCTTACCAGAAGATAATACAGATGAATCGATATCATGTCATATCCTACTGCACGCGGACATCCTACCAACTATTAAATTGTAATGCCGCGTTGTTGCTCAATGTTTCAGATCTTCAGCCACGTTTGTTCTTCTGACCAACCCATCGGTTGCCAATAAAACAGCTGCTTTTGAGCTCACTTGACTCAAAATGACTTTCTTTTTCAGCACGACCTTAAACCCTGAATTGAACAGCTCAAGAAGGTTTGGCTTTGAAATTTACGATGTGCTCTTCTGATCGACTTTTCGGCCTACTATACCTTACCATGATGTCTGTTTTCTGGATGTCTATCTCCGCCTCGCCATGTCCAGGTAACAGTATAACCATCCGTGATTCAGTAACGGGGCACGTTCAGTGCCAGGATTGCTTGGTGTGTCCGGCGGGGCAGGGTCTCTCCGTGGACTGTGGTGATGTAATATCACCACAGACACCCATCGTTTGTAAGCCATGTGAGCTAGGCAGAACCTATTCATCTAAAAGCGAAGCCGGGGCGTGCAAGAGTTGTATGAATTGTGGAGAATATCGAAAGACTATCAGCCCTTGCACCTTGACCTCTGAGGCAGTGTGCGGGAAGAACTGTAAGCTTGGAGCTTACCCAGAGGATATGCTTAGCATGTGTAGACCGTGTTCCGCTTGCTGCAACGACGAGGATGATATCATTGAGCCAGAGTGTCAAGTGCCGGGGGTGCCTAAAAACAAGCAGTGCAGCGAGCTCAGAACAGAGATATGTAGCAAGGTGATAGCTAATGTGAGTGTCAGTACAAGAGTACTTGACGCGGAGGCCAATCTCTCCGCGTCATCATCGGCAACCTTAACAAAAGTGCAAGCGTCCACCCAAGTCACAGAGCACTTTAAAAAGGATTCAGCTTCCACGGACGATGTTTCTCTACCATATGGTAAGATGATTGGCGTTGCAATTGGAGTCTCATTAGTGATCTTGGTGCTGGTGGCGCTTATCCTTATCGTGAAAAAAAGACGTACAAGGCAAGCATGTAAAAAGACTGGCGATATTGATGTGGAAAGGCTTGATGTACAGGGGAGTATAAGGCCAGTCAAGGACGAAAAGTCTGATCAACTGCCACATCCAGTGCAAGAAAGTGAGAATCTCACAGTAGCGAAGCCGGAAACACAACTTCCGGCTGAAACAAAAGTATGATCATTCCCTTTTCTCAAGGGATCAGTTGTTATTTTTTCGCCTGGGGCGGGGTGGAGAATTTTGGGGGGATCACGTGGTTTTCAAGGGGGAAGGGAGGGGAGGGGCTCAGTCGTCGCCAACAGAGTACAAAGGGCGGACTACAGAAAATTGACTGCTAATTAACTGCCAATGAGGAGAGGGGGATCACGGGAATATCACAGAGCCTTAAGGGCAGATCAGGTGAACTTATCGTGAGTCAACCAAACTCCTCCACCTCCATGGCCGATAAATAAGGACCAGGTCCCTAATGAATTATTGTCGTCACCTCCAGCGGTAATTTTCGATGGAAAAGGGGAATTTACTGTTTCCTTTTCATTGTTTAGTTACAAGAGCGGTTATTATGCTATGGTGAAAGCACGTTTAGGGTTATCGCAAACCTAATATAATCATCTCGAAGAGCTACTTTTACTACTTCTAATTAGATTTAATACAGACAAGCGGATCCGTAATCGGCTTTGGGAAAATTTCTGAAAACTTTAGAAGAGACTTATTATCTATGATTATAGTCCTATAACTTAATTTTGTCACCTTCGGCGCGATCCTATTGTTTCCTGTTCATCGTTTAGTTTTAGGACTGGTTATTATATATGCTCTGATGATAGCACTTTAAGAATCAACTCATAACTCAGGCTTTTTTTTCCAAGGGTTGGTTTTTCAGTAAATTTCATTATAAAAGGAGAATACTTCTTAAGATAGTTAATGCTAATTTTAAGTTGATTTCCTTTTAATTATTTTTTCCTGATGAAAACCCTTTCATGATACCTTTTCGAAACATCAACTTAACATACTGATTTCTTCTGCTTTTTATTATCTTTTAACATGTGTTCAGCTGTCATTTAGTTTCATTGCTTTATGTAATTGTTTAGAATTAAGGTTGAGCTATCAAATAGATATGAAAAAGAGTTTTATCTCATTGCAAAATGCTTCCGTTCAATAAAGTATGTTGCCTATATGGACTGTCACCAACATCTTTCCAATTTATTCTCTTGCTATCGTCATGTCGGTGAGCGGGCCTGAATACTTACTTAGATGGTGGTGTAGTCGAGGAACTGTGCAGATGGCTTTGACTTCTCAAAAATCAGGTCATAATCGGTTCTTGGCATCCAACACAATCTAATAACCCTTTAACACCCAAGATTTGATTGTTAATTCTCCCCTCTGGCTCCTACACATTTCCTTGTAAATTATTTACGAGAATCTGGAGTTAGATCAAAATAACAAATTCTACTTAATATGTTAGAGTATTCTCGTAACCTTTTTGCTGAATAATGTATAGATATTACAGGGAGAAGTTACATGTTAATCACTTCTGCGAGTTAAAGGGTTCATAGCGAGCACCGCAACGGGAGCACAGCGGAAATAACAACATGTACACAAAACGTAATGCGCGATTGCAGTGCATTTGGCGGATGACGATACAACATTGCGAGTACATGCAACAGTGCCATAACTCATTACGCATTGCGACTAATAAAATGACGGGCCGTAAGGGCAGGAGGCAGAAATGACACTTTTTATTCCGAAAAAAAAGACGTTAAAAACAACAGGTCGAATCTTGTACTGAAACCAATAATACGGACGTTTAACGAGGAAAATCACTTGTGACCACAGTTTATTAAGTTCTTAGCTTGATCATGATCTTATTATCATATAACGAAATTAAGAAACTCTACTCTCCAGTTCATATTTAACCTATTTTACCATAGCAACCAAAACTGACATTTTGATGTAATGGCGTGGATCGAATGAACTTCAATATTTAGATCAATCTGTCATTGACGAAAATGGTACTTTTGAAGTTATAATTTTTTGTTAGTAATTCAACCAAGACCAGAAAATTTTTAAAAGCTTCCTAAGAGACTTACATTCTGCGTGTTGCGTTCCACTAAACCACTTTGCGCAGGAAAAACAACTTCCTTGTTTTGACGGCGACAAGAGAGACGTTACTTGTCTGGGCATGATAGACTATTCGTTTCTACTACTGCGACATGTGTCACGAGACTCAAACTGAAACAATTTGACAATGGACTAGGGAATGCTTTGCAGGTGATTTGATAATAATAAAATCGCCTCCTGTGTTAACATCGGCGCCGGGTTTTGCACGGCTGAGATTTGATGAAGAAGCAAAATTCTTGTGTAGCCCACAAACATTAAATGATTTTCTTGTGGTTGGTTTTTTTCTAACTAAGGGTATTATTACTTAGGATATACTTTACATTGCATCCGGCGTCACGCGTATTCAGTGTTTCAGTAGTTGAAAGTTTAAGAAAATGTTTCCATATAAGGTAATTAAAGGAATAGTGCGATTTATTTCGCTACTCCTGACCTAAAATGTGCCTCGTAAGCACATTAATTTTGTATTGATGAGTCGCAAAATTTCAAATTCCTATTTACGATCTGGGTGCCCCCACAGTAGCAGATGGGACATCTCACTGGCTTTTTACCCTTGTTAACGTCTCGATCGATTGACCAAATTGAACATCAGGAGAAGACAACAAGAAACTCTACAAACAAGGTAGAACTTCTTAAGTAAGAAAATCTAATGCCATGTAATAGGACGCTCCCAAAACTTTTAAATGATCACCTAAAGAACTTCACTCTGTCATGTGAACAAAGAGGGTTAAACTCGTCGAAGTAGAACTTGTATTTGATTATACATGTCTCCACGGTTTCAAAGTTCGAGATCATTTAACTTCGCAAAACGAACCAGTCACGAGACGGAAACTGAAACAAGAACTTTTGCTTGAACAAGTTATGATCATCATTCATCAACAGCACAACAAAATCGCTTTGAAATATGTCATTTCTTTTCCCTTCCTAGAAAAAAAGAGAAAAAGGCAAAAAAACTTCAGCGGCTGTGGGAAGAGTATATCTCGACGCTACCTGTGCTCGCAGATGTGAAAACATTTTGTTATTCAACCACTCATTTTGTAATTTGCACAAAACACTTTTCCATTCAACCACTCATTTTGTACTTTACCCACCAGGAAGGTATTGTATTCGCGCTTGGGTAGTTGAGCAGTTTCAATCAAATCGTGTAGAAATAACATGTATGCAATCTGAAGTCACCTTCTAGCAGTTCTTCATAACAAGGAAATCCAGAATGGAACACTTAACCTAAAACTATTTCACTTTATATTTCGATGAGTTTCCCTCAGTTTTCGACGTACTTGCCCGCGCAAGTTGGCAGGTTTTTAACACTGAAATTGGTTGACATTTCAAAGATAATGCTAAAATTGTAATATTTCATTCGACAAACGTGCAGCATTTTTTTTCGAAGGTTCAACCGCATGTAAGACAAATACATTAACGTATCACTGCAAACAGGTTGGTTGTCAATGTACCTGATGATATATTGGCTCGAGGTCATTACGTCAAGTGGTCGAGCGCGATACATACATTATAACCGAGGGCCAAATATTTTCCCACTCGGTCCGCCTTAACTCAGTCAATTAGCGTTTTATCATAATGATCGTCACTTTTCCGTTGTCTTCTTCTCTTCTTTCAGCTCGGCATTTTGCAAGACCGTATGTAGGGATTCTTGTCTAATGTTTCCTAGTACAAGCGCGAGAGGCCGTTCAAGACACATGATAAAGACCAGGAAAAAAAAGTCTCCATTTCCCATTTCTTTGCATTCGTGGTTAGAGAGGCGTTCTCGTAGTTGTCAGTCCATTTGCAGTGTACGCTCGTCGATTTGAGACCACACAAGGATGTGGGCCGATTCTTTCCGTTTTCTCTTCCCTGGGTTTTTTTAGAGGGTCTCAATGGGGTGATAGATTTTACGGCTAACGGCTACGGAAAAGTTTGGCCAAAATACGGCTAACGGTTATTATCTCTTTATTTTTCAAAGTAAATTTTTCTGTAGGTAAAAAGAAGATATCTTAAACACCGTGATGTCTACCAATAGATGACATTGCGACTGGAAGCCTTCCAACCACAAAGACTACAACTCATCTATTGTCGATAGGCGTGACCTAGTAATAAGTATGTCTTAAAGTAAATTCTTCTGTAGGTAAAAAGAAGATATCTTAAACACCGTGATGTCTACCAATAGATGACATTGCAACTGGAAGCCTTCCAACCGCAAAGACTACAACTCATCTATTGTCGATAGGCGTGACCTAGTAATAAGTATGTCTCTCCGGATGTGGATTGATAAGAATTAAAACGTAAACTTGTGAAACTAGTCAGTCATACCGGTAAGTAACCAACCAAGGAACATCTACATCTTGAAGTTTTGTAAACCAACCGTCAAGGACTCTTTGGACTTTGAAGGTGAATTAAAGTTTGAACAGGCAATGTTTCTGTAGTTAAAAAGAAGATATCTTAAACACCGCAATATCTACCAGTAGATGACATTGAGACTGGAAGCCTTCCAACCGCAAAGACTACCACTCATCTATTGCCGATAGTCGTGACCTAGTAGGTCTTGTCCCTCCGGATGTGGCTTGAAGAGAATCAAAATTTAAACTTGTGAAACCAGTCGGTCATACCGGAAAGTAACCAACCAAGGAACATCTACATCTTGAAGTTTTGTAAAACTTACCGTCAAGGACTCTTTGAACATTGAAGGTGAATTAAAGTTTGAACAGGCAATGTTTTTGTAGATAAAAAAAAGATGATATCTTAAACACCGCAATGTCTACCAATAGTTCACATTGCGATTGGAAGCCTTCCAACCGCAATGACTACCACTCATCTATTGCCGATAGGCATGACCTAGTAAGTATGTCTCTCCGGGTGTGGATTAAAGAGAATTAAGATTTAAATTTGTGAAACTAGTCAGTCATACCGGAAAGTAACCAACCAAGGAACATCTACACCTTGAAGTTTTGTAAAACCTACCGTCAAGGACTCTTTGAACATTGAAGGTGAATTAAAGTTTTATCAGGCAATGTTTTGTAGTTAAAAGAGGATATCTTAAACACCGTAATGGCTACCAATAGTTCACATTGCGATTGGAAGCCTTCCAACCGCAATGACTACCACTCATCTATTGCCGATAGGCATGACCTAGTAAGTATGTCTCTCCGGATGTGGATTAAAGAGAATTAAGATTTAAATTTGTGAAACTAGTCAGTCATACCGGAAAGTAACCAATCAAGGAACATCTACATCTTGAAGTTTTGTAAAACCTACCGTCAAGGACTCTTTGGACATTGAAGGTGAATTAAAGTTTGAACAGGCAGTGTTTTTGTAGTTAAAAAGAAGATATCTTAAACACCGTAATATCTACCTACCAATAGTTGACATTGCGATTGGAAGCCGTCCAACCGCAATGACTACCACTCGTCTATTGCCGATAGGCGTGACCTAGTAAGTATGTCTCTCCGGATGTGGATTAAAGAGAATTAAAACCAACCGTCAAGGACTCTTCGGACACTGAAGGTGCATTAAAGTTTGAACAGGCAATGTTTCTGTAGTTAAAAAGAAGATATCTTAAACACTGTAATGTCTACCAATAGATGAAATTGCGATTGGAAGCCTTCCAACCGCAATGACTACCACTCATGATCATCTATTGCCGATAGGCGTGACTTAGTAGGTCATGTCTCTCCGGATGCGGATTGAAGAGAATTGAAATATCAAACTTGCGAAACCAGTCAGTCATACCGGAAAATAACCAACCAAGGCACATCTACATCTTGAAGTTTTATTACCTGCATTTACTATTATAAGCTCTATCAGTGAGAAACTGACCAGCACTGAATTATCACACAGTAAGTACCACTTTCTCTCCCTTTCTTCTTTCGCTTTGACTGAGAGAAGGGAAATCATTCTACATTTACATGAAATTATGTACGAGGTTTGATTGCCTGGAGATCAGGCACGGCAGCGAAAGTTATTTTCACAAATAACTGTTTTGACTTGAGGTTGGAATCCTTGGCGTTCTTTATTTTTTGTCTATTTTCTCTTAAAACTTAAACTTTCATTCGTCACTGAAGGGACTTGTTCAAAGTGTTTCAGCAAACAAATTCAAATTCTTAAAATTAATTAATTAATTAAAATGTTTTCTATGAGCATCTGCAATGTGCTCTGGGGCCGCAAAACTTCTTCGTCATTACAATGAAACTGAAGGCTTATCAAAATCTGCCGCTGGTATAAAAAGCAACCAAAAATAGAGAATAATTTTGTTTGTTATGGAAAGAAATAGATCTGTTATCATGCACATGCGATGCACTGAAGACAAACACAGCGGCGGAAACAACAACATTTAATAGGTCACTATACCTTAGCTTATGGTAAATTCTGGTTTTATTTACATCTACATGGAATACATTTCCGAAAAAAACATTAATTGTGGCTTAATTTTCAAACGACCCAGAGCTTGACAGGGTTTAAGCGCGGCCTCAAGCAAATATTGCGAGTCAACAGTGGCACCAAGCGTCGCTTAGAAATCCTGCAACCCGCCTCTCATTGAAAACTCCTGTTTGCTTTATGGGCTTCAAGGCATTTGTTTAAGTTTATATCTTAACAACAGTATAACGGGTGTTGGCCAGTTTATTCCGTCTTTTTTTTTTAAATATTTTTCACTGCTTGATTTTCGAAGCCATTGATATCGTGCTTTAAATACACAGGCGGCAAATAAAAAGAGAGGCTTTCAGTTTTTCCGGAGTCAGTGACCACCGGAAATGCGCCATTGAGCTTAGCAACCTCGATAACAGGAAGAAGACAATAAATAACGACTGTCCCTAAAAAACGTTCGGAAGCGGTGTTCAGCATTTCCGATCAAGAAACGCTTCTGATTTTGTCTTTAAATAAACGTTTGGAACTTTATGGTAAATTCGATTAATTTTGATCTTTGGAACAAAATTTGAACCAATAACACGAGCGGAACTGGAACAAGACATAACGGAGGCTGTAAAGTGTTCCACCTCATTAATAATTATCTCCTTAACATCATTCTATATCACTACCACTCTAGATACTGAGAGCCCCTCATAGATCAAAAACCTATCGTTTATTGCACAAGTAAATCTAGGGAAACTGAAACATACGGTATTTTGCTTTTCAGTTTATTCCGTAAAAAGAATAAACCACAATTTTATCGGTTTAACCCACTTGGAATGTTGGGAGAACATTCGACGTTCTCCCAACATTCTAAGTGGGTTTTGTCGCCTGTAAACCGAAATAAAGTACGGTCTATTGCACAACAAAACTAGGAGCAGTACTGGGAGCTGTTATCGAAAGGGTGTATGCTCGAATGCAATTTTTTGGTTTACTGGTAGGTGGGAAGATACACGCTGAATGGCTGGGAGAAGGGAAGTCAAATGTTCAGTAAACTCGCTGCTATCATTTAAAATATGTACTTTACATTCCATGTTATCGAAAGGCTTGTCTTTTGCGTACCAATAGTTTTGATATTCGTTGTAAACATTCCTTGATCAATATTCATTGATCATTTCCAGATGTCTTTTTCCAAGTTCGTATCCCCTTGTCACGGTGACAGTATTGTGATATACAACTCTACCAGCGGAGCGGTCAAGTGTCAGGCCTGTGTTAAATGTCCCCAAGGACGAGGCCTCTCTGTGCAATGCAGTTCTGTTCAAAGCCCAGAGACACCCATAGTTTGCGAGCCATGTGTGCTTGGGAAAACATACTCATCTGGAAAAGACGCCGGGGCATGCATGAGCTGTGAGAATTGTGAAGAATATCGCGAAACCATAAAAGCCTGCACTCTGACTTCCAAGGCAGTGTGTGGAAAGTGTAAGCTTGGCGCTTACCAAGATGACCGCCTAACACGATTGTGTCAGCCCTGCTCCCGCTGTTGTGATGATCAAGATGATCTAGCCGAGCCGCAGTGCCAAGAAATGCCTGAAAACAAGCAGTGCAGTTTTCACAGATCACACGTATGCAGCGAAGTTATAACTCGTACAAATTTCAGCTCAGTCAGCTCTGTAGAAACAAACCAAACAGCATCACTGGTATTGGTGCCGTCTCCCACAAGCCAAGTAACCACCTCATTGAGCATGCGCACTGCATATCAGAAGACCCCGGTGGCTGATCGTCCTTCGAGAGCCGCAATCATCGGTGCTGCTGTTGGTGTTCCATTAGCTGTAGTCCTGTTGCTGTTGGTCATTTGCTATTTTCTTAAAGAAAAGAGCAATCACCGAGTAAATAAGAGGGTTAATGACGCCGAAAGGCCGCAAGAAACACGAAGCAAAAAAGAGTCTGGTCGAATTGATTTAGAACGGTTAAACACAGAAAGGTTACAGCCAGCAGAAGATAGTAACGCCACATCGCCAGGGACCAAGGAAACTCAAATACTTGTCCAGAACAGTACAGGTCAGTGAACCTACATGACTAATCAAGCTTTGAACATGATTTTCACTGAAAGCATCATAGGGAATGCTCTCAACTTGATATCTCCTTTTTTTACTCAAATATTTCCAGATGCCTGCAAGCTATCAATAGAGGAAAGTGAGGCTACTTCGCCAAGTGTCGAAGAAACTCAGCCACCGGACTACAACAACACAGGTAAACCCTTTTTGTGATCTAAGCACTAGTTACGATGTTTTCAAACGTGGTCTTTATAGAAGACAGTCTGACCAATCTCCTTGATTTATCTTTTTATCATAAACTTCCTTTGGTCTACATGCCGTAGAGGCTTATAGGAAATAAGAAAGTAGTTAGAGGAGGCATCCAGGTCGTGTATATTTTCATGAGTAGGGTTCCAAAATTACTTCTTCTCCCAGATGGAGGGGATCCAGTTACTCTTCCCCCCCGCCCACCCGCCCCTTCCTTTACTTGAGGCCCTCGATGGTCAGTGATAAAATCATTACAACTATTGGAGTATAACTTTAGAGAAAACCCCGCAATAAGGTAAGGTCGTGTATGGTCAAAACAACGACGGTGATCACATCCGAGAGTTTGAGAAATTTGAAAATAAAACAATAAAAATCTTAGGTTTTTTTGTCAGTTCATTGTTACCAACTGGTTAACAATAAAGAGTATATATATCTGGTTCTTGAGTTTTCTTTTTTTCTGTCTTTTATCTTAGAGCACCAGCTGTTCAAGAAGGCTCCCAAAGACAACAGTTGTCACACTGTGGTGAAGACGACCACTATAAACACCGTGACCTACTGTTCAACTTGTAGTTCTGGTCCAGAATCTACAGGGTATGGAGAAGAATGAAGAGCGGTTGTATAGATAATAATACTTCAGGTTTTCAGTCTCGAAATTCGATGACACCGGTTTTGTATCCATTTGAATGTGTTCATTGTCCGTCGGATGATGATCTCGGGTGATGATCTCGCAGTGTCTAAACGAACGAACATTTATGACAAAGCGATACTCTGTTAATGAATACCTAGCAGGCTAGGGGTCCGTTTCTCGAAAGTCCTGCTGACTTAACAAGTTCGAAGCCTTATTTAAAAAATCAAAATTTAAGGAATAGAGAGGCTGGTCATTTCACCTTAACTTGTCCATCTTGTTTCCTTAGCTGATAGTTTTATTGCATAATTTTTCAAAAATTTTAAAACTTCCATCTAGAATAAAAACATAACAGCTTTATAGGCCCGTTAACTTACCGGGACCTTCGAGAAACGAGCCCCCTACGTAAACTAGACGGAGTGTTATGCGTTTTTAAATTAACAACAGTTCTTTAAATACTGTGAGTCAAACTTTGCTTGATATATAAATGAATTTCTTTGGTCCACCACTGAGCTATGGGAGACTCGCGGCAGGCTTGGCTGTTGCTAGGATAGGATTGTCGATATGTAATGTTTATGCGCAATGATTATGTAAATGAAGATGGTAAATTTTATGCCTGGTGATTTTAAGTGAACGGTGATCTTAATCAGTAAATGACACTGGCACATTCGGAGAAAAATAACATAATTTCAGTGGGAATAACTCTTCTAGTCATTCATGTGATTGATTAGTCTCTAACGGATTCACTTAAGTTTTTTGCCATTTGGATACATTTTCAAATAAGCAATTTACTGCCTGATCGAAATTGGGGCATAACTGTATCGCTTTGTCCAATGTAAACTCTATAGTTTCGACTTATTTGTGTTTATTTTTTGAAAAGCATACTTTACGGAAAAAAGTGCATAGCAATGCTAATAGCATAATATGCTACTTCTATTAGGGTCTAGTCCTTAACCCGTGTTAGAACGTAATGGTTTTGGGTTACCTTGCATCTAGAGTTTACCTTAAGAGCGATTATGAATAAAAAGCTTTGTAGTTAATTTTCTATGGAACAGTCGCTGCCTGTTTATTTTTTTTTCTTTAGGGGCTTACAAATATGCCATACCATGATTTGAACATAAAATTGCGCGCTTCTGATTGGCTGACAACGAGTTAACACTTTTATGAACGACAACGAATAAATGCAATATCGGCAAGGAAAAAAGAGGACAAACTTAATGGAGGGAAATTTTAGTTCGCGCATGCGGTCTACAAGAAACATCGAGTTAATTATTACTTCTCTGGTTGATACCAAATTATGTTTTTTGCATAAATCAAGCGTCCATGGCAACCCCTCGGGCCAAGATCTAGTTTAGCCAATGAAATCTTGCTGCATATGCAATGTATGCGAGCGAAATTTAGCACGCGGATGCATGTACATAAAAGAGGCGCTTGCTGTCGAACATTTGAGTAAAATCGGTCAAATTTTGCCTGTGTTCGACGAAAACACGTTGCCGTACTGGAGTCCAACAAGCATACCCTACGAAATTGACTGAAAACTTTGATTTCAATTTGGAAAAGGCCCCAATTTTTCCCAGCAAACCAAGAGTCACTAGAGAAGACTTGAAACCTTACTGAACAACTGACAGAGGTAAGTGTTTTAATCCGAATTGTTTGAGAGTCCATTCGAGGCCCTTTTCAGGATAAGTTAAGATCGGCCGTTATGCGACTCCGTTTTGAATTTCGGAGGTACTGAATTTCAAGCAAAACAATCTGAAAACGACTGGAAAGCTTTAGTTTTGGTTCCAAAGAGTTCGGTAACACTTTTATTTGTCTGAATTAGAACTTGGGCAAATAAATTACACTAGATTTACCTAAATAGTACTCGCTCTTAGTCAACGAACCGATACGATCACTGGTTTTTTTGTTTTAAATTTCTCTCTTTAGGTTTGGGAACTTTCCCTGTCAGTTACGCACTCGTGGCAATGTGGTGGTTAACAAGGATTTGACGTAATCTCGTGTCCTTTTTCTTCAGATGGTCAAAATGCTGGGACTGGGTATTAAATTCGGAGCGTACTCCTTCACACCCTTGTTCATCTTAGAATCCAAGGCTCATGTGCCATTGTCGAAGAAAAGGGCATATTGAGTTTTGGTGTGATCGTCATGTCTGGGAATTTTTCCCTAATGAGCTGAAGAAAATTTGTGATGTCTTCCGCTGCAACAAGAAAACAAGAAAAGGCGGAACTGACTTAAGACATGATCTTATTATTGTATTCACGTTTTCCATGAAAGTCAGGTTTTTTCTTTCACGTACCTAGCTTATCAATCTTGCCATCATTGAGATAGTCTGCACTGTCATAGAAAAAGTGGCAAGCAGCACATAACCTGAAAACTTATTCAAATTTAACACTTCTTTCTCTAGCTTGAGAAAGGAAGGAAGGCCACAGCTCCTCTGTTTTTGTCACCACAGCACTGCAAAGTTCAATGATATTGTCTTCCTACGGAAAAAAACACCGCAACAATTTAATTAAATTTTGTGACTCAAAAAATTCCTTCTCTAAGGGTAGAATTTGTGTTACCTTGCAGCAAGTGTGTATATGGTTACCAATGAATTTATTTTCCTTGGTAAGCTTGTCTCTCGACATTCGTTTTCTTGAGAACCTCATCCAAATGAACTGATGGTGGTCCACTGGCTTTCTCAAAGGCAGCCAATTCCATTTGTCCATCCGCGAGCTTTTCCTATAATGTTGAGATAATACTATTAAAATGTGGGTTATCTGACTACTATAATTTGATGGGTTGTTAAATTCATTTGAGCTAGAGTAATATTACAAATAAATGATCTATAAAACAAAATCATAACTTCTTTAACTAAAAATTAAGATGGGTTGGAAACTTGTGCGATGGAATTGGAGGATTGCACAGTTGTGATACTGGAAAACACAAATATATTGCTGTTACCTCCTCCTTTGCATTTCCAAGGAGTTGTCTATCTCCTGTAGAAGTGTAAGGTAGGCAGGTATGGTATTAACATTAGCATGTAGACTTTGTAAATTCAGTTAGGTTAACTTAGTAGGTTAACTTACGGTTTTTTTCCGCGTTCCAAAAGTAGTGTTTGCAAAAGAAATAATTTTTCCGAGTTGGTTTAGCGCGGATACATACCGGTACACCAATTAAAGCGTTCTGATACTACTTTGATTGAAAAATGTCAAAACAGATCAAGGATATCATGCCCCCCAGCAAATCGCTGTTCCATTTACGGTTTGTATTTTTGGTGGTTTCCGCGAGATAGCCTTCGCGTCACGCCACAAGCAAGCTTGACGATTCGCCACAACATCGAAATATTTCACGTAATCCTAAGCAATTTAATATTCAGCTAGAGCGTCTGATGATGGCAAGCTATTCAACGAAACGCTACACCATTTGTATGGATTCTCCTGAGGTTCATAGTGTGGAAGTCTGACAGCTTGGTGATGTCGCACTCTGTCATCCTCCAGCATTCAGAGCCGTATAGTAGGGTGGATATCACACAGCTTTGGTAGATCTTCAGCCTGGTCTTGGTGCTGTACTAAGAGGACCTCCACACGTTGTTGAGCTTCTGAAGGCGTTTCTGGCCTTGTTGAGACGGTTCTTGATGTCACTCCCAGCTCCTTCATCATGCCTTATTGTGCTGCCCAGGTAAGTGAGCTCTTCAGTCGTTGGCAGGTCTTCTCCGTTCACTTAAACTGGTCTAAGTTTGGACACGCTCAGCAGTATCACTTCTGTCTTCTTTTGGCTGATCGTCAGGCCAACTTGCTGTGCGCAAGTGCTGAGTCGGGTCGTCTTTTCCTGCATGTGTTGTTGAGTATGGGAGACCAAGGCAAGATCATCTGCAAAATCTAGGTCCCCTAGCATTAAGGAGAGGATCTAACTTATGCCCCGTGACTGATCTTCTGTTGTGCGCCTCATTATCCAGTCAATACTCATGTTGAAGAGCATCGCCGACATTGTAAAGCCTTGTCTGACGCCAGTCTTCACTTCAAAGTTGGTTTCGCTGTTGCCTACTCTGCATGTGAAGTTGTTGTAGAAGCTTTTGATGATGTCGATAATCTGCTGTGGTATCCCATAGGCCCGATGGATGCGCCACAGACTTCCCGGTGCACGCTATCAAAAGCCTTCTCAAAGTCTTCAAAGTTAATGTAGAGTTGTCTCTGCCACTCTGTGCACTACTCTATGATGTTACACAGGATTAAGATCTGATCTGTGCATCCCTTTCCTTTCCAAAACCCTACCTGCTCTCTTCTCAGTTGTTGGTCCACTGTGTCGGCTATTTGCTGGATGATGATCTTGGCCAGGATCTTGCTGGGTACAGATAGTAAGGCGATTCCTCGCCAGTTATTGTAGTTGTTGCGGGCACGTTTTTTCGGAATCTTCACAATGACTCCCTCTGTCCAATCTTCAGGTGATTCTTCCCCTCCCAGATACCTGTAAAGAGCAGGTATACTGCTAGCTGTGGATCTGCTTTAAATACTTCTGCACTGAGATTATTTTGTCTAGGGGATTTTTCGTTCTTGAGGGACTTGATAGCTGCTATGATCTCTTCTTTTCCTGGGGGATCGGGTTGACATCCAGGTCTGTCTCTGCCTCTTGTATATCTGCCTCTTTTGGTGGTGGTGTTCTGTTCAGAACTTTATTGAAGTGTTCCGTCCATTTTTATGTGGCTCCGCTTGTCTGTTTTGTCATCCTCTTCACTGTTCGGTTCGCTTCCTTACATTGTTGCTTGTATCTCTCTTTCAGTTGCTCTAATTCGGCCCCCAAGACTTTCTTCTTGAGAGTTCTTCTGTTCTCTATGACTTGTCAGGCATCCTCTGTGACCTACTTCTTCCTTTTCTTCTGCTTTGTTCCAAAGCAGGCTTTGCAGGTCTGCTCGTAGGGTATCTTAAGCTGTTGCCACTTTGCATTGATATCTCCAGAGCCTTCTTGCGTCTGGTCTTCAGCATCTGCCAGTACCTGGAACTTATTCTTCAGCTGTAGTGTGAAGGCAGTCTTTAGTTTAAGGTCTCGCAGCTTCACCACGCCGAAGTGTTGTCGCTCTCTCGGACTGGATCCGGTCTTCCTTAGCTTCAGCTTCAGTGTAGCAGTCACAAGGTGGTGGTCACTTCCCACATCAGCTCCTTTTCTCACTCGGACGTCTAGCAGTGATAGCCTCCACATCCCATTGATCATCAGGTGGTCGATCTGGTTCTCGTCTCTTCCATTGGGGGAGTATCAGGTCAGCTTGTGGACGTCCCGGTGTGTAAAGAACGTTCCAATGACAAAATCATGGGTGGTGTAGATGTCCAGTAGCCTCTCTCCATTGTCATTCATGGTGCCATATCCTTCTTTCCCCATGGCCCTTTCGTAGTTCCTATTGTAATTTCCAACCTTTGCATTGAGATCTCCCATCATAATCTTCATCTCATGACGTGGTGTGTCCTCCAGTTCTGCTTGAAGCTGTTCGTAGAAAGTGTCCTTGTTGTCTTCCTCAGAGTCGTTTGTTGGTGCGTAACACTGGATGATAGTTGTGTTGATGTGTCTCCCTTTCAATCTTACTTTTAAGAGCCTGCTGTTGATTGGCTTCCACTCCATCAGGCACTTCTCGAGACCTTTCTTGAGGATGATGGCTTCTCCCTCATGGTGCTGATCGTCTTCTCTTCCGGAATATAGCACTGTCTCTCCTGTGTTGATTTTGTGTCTGCCTGAACCTGTCCATCTGCTCTCACTAATTCCAGAGACGTGTAGGTTGTAACGTCCCACCTCAGCTGTGGCTTGAGCCAGCTTTCCTGTCTCGTATACAGTTCTTACATTCCAGAATCCAATTCTGGTCTTGCATTTGACGCTCAAGACTTCCATCTTCCTGTCAGCGGTTTCCTTTCGGCTTTCACCACTGTCATTCATACGAATATGTTTCGATGACTCTGAAAGCCCGTCTCGCCCAGTAGTGATGATTTTCTTCGTTGCCGTTTCCGTAACGTGGGTGTTTTACGGGACAGGGCTGTTAGCTCTGTGCCCAAACCCCTAACCTGGAGGACCGGTGGATCGCGCTTCATCGAACCTCTACCCTTCGACCGGTCCGGCTTAGGTGGCCCTACCATGAGACGAAGCTCCCGCCGGCATGGCTCTAAGGGTCTCTGAGGCACTCAAGCCCGCCGACCACAACAAGGTGGCGATCCTTCGGGAGTAACCCTTTTGATTAGTTTTGTTTATTTCCTGTTTTATGTCCTGGGTCCAAAGATCACTTTTTCCCCAGCATTCCTGGTGAGTAACTGCTTAATACAGATTCAACTGTATACAGTGTATAATCTCTTATTACATGGTAAAGACCATCAGACAAAGGGACACAATTTCTTTGCGATGTGCGTGTTCGTGATCAGAAAGGCGTTCTTTTAACAGTCCATTTGCTGTGTTAGCTCGACGATTTTAGACTTCATACAGAGGTAGGCTGATTCTTTCCATTTTCCCTTCCCCGGTTTTTTAAGCAAGAAAAAAAATTACGTCTAACTTCCATCAGCGAGACTTCATGAAGTTGTAAGTCAAGGTTTTATGTCCTTTCGAAAATCTCTTACTTCCTAGGAAGTCTAAGCCTTAAAATAATTTTAGTGTTTTTTTAATTGTTCGGTTTTTTTGTGCCAAAGAAGATGAAAGCAAACGAACAGCATTAAAAGCTTTCAATCTCAAATATTGTGCAACAGTTTCAGTATGGTATGGGAAACACCGAGGTTTAATAAGAGCATAGTAATGGAATTGGCATGATTGGTATTTCCGTATTTGGGTTTCGATGCTTGGAATAGTGGTTGCGTTAAGAATGATCGAGTGATTCAATCAAGACCTGAAAACTGTGCTCTTTTTATACCGTAAATAAGAGCTTCCTAAAAGACTTATATTCCGTGTGTTGCGTGCCACTGGACCACTTTGCGCAGGGAGTTCAACATCCTCGCTTTGACAGCGGCAAGAGGGACGTTATTTGTCTGGGCATGCTAGTCTATTCTTTTGTGTCGCAAGATTGCGACATGTATCACGAGATATTTTACCTCTTTTTTTAGCGCTGACTATCTTTTGCGGTTTGTAAAAGTAAAGACTCTTTATACGTTGCTGTCCTAAGACGTCTGAGACATTGCTGAAACAATTTTGTTAATGGACCCGAGAATATTTTGCAGGTGATTTGATGATAATAACATCACCTTTTGTATTAACTTTGATGAAGGAGGAAAATTCATGTGCAGCTTACAAACATTAACTGATTCAATCACTTGCCGTTGGTTTTTGCCGACTAAGCGCATATATTGCTTATGACATCCTTTTCAATGCATCTGGCGCTTCGCGACTTTAGTGTTTGAGTAGTTGAAAGTTTGAGAAAATCTTTCCATATAGGGTAAAGGACTTATGCGATTTGTTTCGCAACTCGTGACCTAAATTTATCGCAATTCCCTGTTGGCGATCTGGGTGCCCACATAGTGACAGATAGGACAACCCCTTAGCTTTTTATTCTTGCTAACGTGTCGATCGACCGAATCGAACATTAGAAGAAAACAACAAAAAACTCCACAAACATATCAAAATCGCGTTTTTGGAAGTCGAAAAAATCTTTTATGATACATTCCTTTTTAGCGAGTTGTATTGTTTGCCACGTGGCGATCCCAAAAATCTGTGCGCAAAAGCAAGGATCCGATTATTGGTAAATCATCCATTGTTGAGAAGGAATCAAGAAACAAGCAACAAGAATCTTCTGACAAAGTGCTTGGATTGCGCAAGTGAGGGATATGGACGATGAAGTACATTTACTGCTGAAACACTGAATGTGCAAAACATTCTTATTCTTGCGGTTTCAACTTTATTGATTTTGAGGCTTAAAGAACTTGAAGATTATTTTGCAATTTCCTTTTCGAACGCGTTCGAATTCCGTCCAAAGGTAGAATAACAAAAGAGAATAGAGTGACTGTACAAGAAACGGAAACTCAAAGTTTCATTGAATCAGCTGAAAATGAGAAGAGACATTTAACCATAGTGGTCACGCGAATCAATCACTTTCACTGTTGCGTTCGCTGTTTTATAGTATATTCCTGATATTCAAGATTAATTTCAACCTTTCCCCGAGAAACTGTGACTGAGTTAATTCAGAATTTCATGTCGCCACTAGGCTGGTTGTTATTCAGAATCATGACTCGAACTTTTCTGTTTACGGCGGGCCTGTAAGCCAGCTGGTGTAATTTCGTGACTTTGCTACATGAGCCGGAAATATGACTTATTTGTATTTTGTTTTCCTTTTTTCAATCGAAATGCTCACTGTCCTGGTGAGATGTTCTGTTCCTGGCCTTGTCTAAATTTACTAGCTTTCCTCACAAGTCTCACATTTTATCCAGTTCGAATTGTGTTCGCCGCAATTTTAGTAGTGTAGGTAAATTTTAAAGATGTTCTCCGCGGTCACGGTATGCAAGATATTTTTTACAAGGGTCACAAATGCCCTCCAATTTTCAATTATTTATCTTTCCTTCTCAGAATGGTTTAGGCCTTAAAAACTTTTTAAAACAAATCTTGTTCTTATCTAATTGCTGTATGCACAAACAGATGGAAAAAATAAAAGGAGCCTGAATGCCTCTAACCGACTCACGTCAATTGCGCAATGTACGGTTTCAACTTCCGGAACCACTGAAGGTAAAAAATGTCACAGTGATGATTGACACCATTCGTCAGTTTTTGACGATTTGTAACGCAAGTGCGCAACAACCAAAATCAGAAAACTTTATTTGTTTGCGACTGACCTTAAAAAAATCTTCCCGATAACCCGCGTGTCGCGTGTCATTACCGCATTTGGGAAACCCAAAATCTACAGCTGTAAACGGAATATAAAATTGCTTTATACCTTAGCTGACATAGAGGCTTAGATGTGAAACGATTTTAAGACGATACCGAAATCTCACTTTCTTCTGGTCCATTCGTGTTGAATGACTTTACCCAGATAGACTTAAAACATTTAGGTTCAACTGCTTCATACATTTGCCTCTAAACACATACAACCTGTATGGTTGGAAGCGCTGTATAGTGGTTCCCTTGCGGTTATGATCATTTAAGGAATGTCGAATCAGCTTTGATCCCAGCTTATTGCCTTCACGTTGTCGTGAAGCGTGTTAGATCTTAGAAGGCCATAATCATTATAGATTCTGAGCTTTTTGTTACCTTTTCTGAAGACAAAAGGAATCGCAAACTGTGTGATCTCTATCCGACTCTGCTCAAACGATGAAATGCCTCTGGGAGCTTCCTCTCTTTCTAAGGAAGGGAGCCGTCGTCCATCCATACAAGAGATTTAACAAGAGAACGGGAGCGTCATTTGAGAACGGAAGAGCGCGCGGAGAGTCTGGACACGACTCTTCTTCGACTTCTAGTGTTCGCGTTTCCGTCCTCCTCATCATTTCGTTGGTTTCCCCGTCGCAATCAAAACGCCTGGGATTTGCATTAGTTGCGCACTTGTAAACGAGATAATGCTGTTTGGAATGATTTCAGAACTCGTTTCCAGGATAACCAGGTCCCTGTCTTGTTTTTAATCGATGTATTTGGGAAAATTTACTGTTATATTTCAGTTCGCTGGATTCCCGAAAGGAAATCAAAACACTATCGTTAGCAAGCGATCCAAGATTTCAGGACTCAGTTCGCTTTAATTTAAGCAAGGCTTTAAACAATGTAAGGGCCTTTCTTTGATGCATTTCTTTGACCCAATATGAAAACTCCAAGAAGGGGATGCTGTTGATTTTCGTTGTGAATTCATTAATCAATAAACTTGCTTTATGTTAAAGTTTATCAAATCAAATGTCCACTAATTAATCGTTGATCGTTGCGAACTTGATCGTTGGTTTATATCGCATTTGATTTTCGCCACCGATCGATACGATACGATACGATTTGCAACCGACAAGGACTCAGACGTTTACACACCTTGACCAAAATGGGAAATTAGCACCCACTCTCCATTAGGCGCCATCTCCCCTCCTAATGTCTTTTCTGGTTAAAATGATAAAAGGGGCAGAAGGAAAACCTTTCTGTTTCTCTCATTTGAGGGCTTTTTAGCTCCAGCAATAATCAATGCCTTCCAATTAAGCACCTTTCCTTTTAATGAGGATGTTACCTATTAGCCGAACACCATGTTTTATTCGAGGAAATAGGGGTCTTACCAGCTGATAATACAGATGAATCGATATCATGACATATCCTACTGCATGCGGACATCCTACCAACTATTAAATTGTAATGCCGCGTTGTCGCTCAATGTTTCAGATCTTACTCACGTTTGTTCTTCTGACCAACCCATCTGTTGCCAATAAAGCAGCTGCTTTTGAGCTCACTTGACTCAAAATGACTTTCTTTTTCAGCACGACCCCAAGCCCTGAATTGAACAGCTCTAAAAGTTTTAGCTTTGAGATTTCTGATGTGCTCTTCTAATCGACTTTTCGGCATACCATACATGACCGTGGTGTCTGTCTTCTGGATGTCTGTCTCCGCCTCATCATGTCCAGGTAACAGTATAACCATCTGGGATTCAGTAACGGGGCAAGTTCAGTGCCAGGACTGCTTGGTGTGTCCGGCGGGGCAAGGTCTCTCTGTGGAATGTGGTGATATAATATCGCCACAGACACCCATCGTTTGTAAGCCATGTGAGCTAGGCAGAACTTATTCATCTAAGAGCGAAGCCGGGGCGTGCAAGAGTTGTATGAATTGTGGAGAATATCGAGAGACTATCAGCCCTTGCACCTTGACCTCTGAGGCAGTGTGCGGGACGAACTGTAAGCTTGGAGCTTACCCAGAAGATATGCTTAGCATGTGTAGACCGTGTTCCGCTTGCTGCAACGATACGGACGACATCATTGAGCCAGAGTGTCAAGTGCCGGGGGTGCCTAAAAACAAGCAGTGCAGCGAGCTTAGATCAGAGAAGTGTAGCAAGGTGATAGCTAATGTGAGTGTCAGTACAAGGGTACTTGACGCGGAGGCCAATCTCTCCGCCTCATCATCGGCAACCTTAACAAAAGTGCAAGCGTCCACTCCAGTCACAGAGCACTTTAAAAAGGATTCAGCTTCCACGGAAGATGTTTCTTCATCACATGGTAAGATGATCGGCGTTGCAATTGGAATTCCATTAATGATCTTGGTGCTGGTGGCGCTTATCCTTATCGTGAAAAAAAGACGTACAAGGCAAGCATGTAAAAAGCCTGGCAATAATGATGTGGAAAGGCTTGATGTACAGGGGAGTATAAGGCCAGCCAAGGACGAAAAGTCTAATCAACTGCCACTTCCAGTGCAAGAAAGTGAGTATCTCACAGTAGCGAAGCCGGAAACACAACTTCCGGCTGAAACAAAAGTATAATCATTCCTTTTTTCAAGGGATCAGTTAGTATTTTTCGCCTGGGGTGGGGCGAAGGATTTTGGAGGATCACGTGATTTTCAGGGAGAAGGGGGGGGGGGGGTCAGTCGTCGCCAACAGAGTACAAAGGGCGGACTACAGAAAATTGACTGCCGATGAACTGCCAAACTCCTCCACCCCCATGGCCGATAAATAAAGACCAGTCCCTAATGAATCATTGTCGTCACCTTCAGCGGTAATTTTCGATGAAAAAGGGAATTTACTGTTTCCTTTTCATTGTTTAGTTACAAGAGTGGTTATTATGCTATATGGTGATAGCACGTTTAGGGTTATCGCAAAACTAATATAATCATCTCGAGGAGCTACTTTTACATCTTCTAATTAGATTTAATACAGACAAGCGGATCCGTAATCGGCTTTGAGGAAATTTCTGAAAATTTTAGAGTAGACTTATTATCTATGATTATAGTTCTATAAATTAATTTAGTCACCTTCGGCGGGATCCTATTGTTTCCTGTTCATCGTTTAGTTTTAAGACTGGTTATTATATATGCTCTGATGAAAGCTCTTTAAGAATTAACGCATAACTCAGGTTGTTTTTCCGAAGGGTTTGGCTTTGAGTAAACTTCATCATACAAGGAAATACTTCTTAGAATAGTTAATTGCTAATTTTTGGCAGACTTCCTTTTAAGTATTTTTCTTGGGGGAAACCCTTTCATGATACCTTTTAGAAACATCAGCTTAACATATTGATTTCTTCTGGTTTTTATCATCTTGGAACATGTGTTCAGCTGTCATTTAGTTTTATTGCTTTAATGTAATTGTTTAGAATTAGGGTTGAGCTATCAAATAGATATGAAAAAGAGTTTTATCTCATTGCAAAATGCTTCCGTTCAATAAAGTAAGTTGCCTATATGGACTGTCACCAACATCTTTCCAATTCATTCTCTTGCTATCGTCATGTCGGTGAGCGGGCCTGAATACTTACTTAGATGGTGGTGTAGTCGAGGAACTGCGCAGATGGCTTTGACTTCTCAAAAATCAGGTTATAATCGGTTCTTGGCATCCAACACAATCTAATAACCCTTTAACACCCAAGATTTGATTGTTAATTCTCCCCTCTGGCTGCTACACATTTCCTTGTAAATTATTTAAGAGAATCTGGAGTTAGATCAAAATAACAACTTCTACTTAACATGTTAGAGTATTCTCGTAACCTTTTTGCTGAATAATGTATAGATATTACAGGGAGAAGTTACATGTTAATCACTTCTGGGAGTTAAAGGGCTCATAGCGAGCACCGCAACGGGAGCACAGCGGAAATAACAACATGTACACAAAACGTAATGCGCGATTGCAGTGCATGTGGCAGATAACAATACAACATTGCGAGTACATGCAACAGAGCCATAACTCATTGCGCATTGCGACTAATGAAATGGAGGGCCGTAAGGGAAACCAATAATACGGACGTTTAACGAGGAAAATCACTTGTGACAACAGTTTATTCAGTTCTTAGCTTGATCATGATTTAAATATCATATAACGAAATTACGAAACTCTGCTTTCCAGTTCATATTTAACCTATTTTATCATGGCAACCAAAACTGACATTTTGATGCATTGGCGTAGATCGAATGAACTTCAATATTTAGATTAATCTGTCATTGGCGAAAAAAACAAGGTACTTTTGACGTTATAATTTTTTAACCAGTGGCATTTTAGCAAAAAATCAACCTTCAAAGATCATGGTTATTATAGTGTCACAAAAATAATAAAAAATATTTTTTAGATCAGGAGAAAAGTACCCTTATGTACTACGACTGACTACACGAGTAATCTTAATTGTCAAAAACAGAATTTGTTCTTATTTAAGTAATTAGGCTATCAAAGAAGATTGAAATCTTCGCACTCACTATAGTTTCCCTTAGCTATCTTATAACTATATATACTCCCTATTGTAGAATGAGATAAAACTCACTAGATCTCGCACCAAGGTCCAACTTGTGTGGGTAGACGCAGGAGGTCTGCGCACAAGAGATTACGATGGGCATTGATTTCCATACAAATGCGCGAAGTAACCTGCATCCTTCTTCAATAACACTTCCGGTTTGTCCAGCTCCACGATTTTTCCGCGGTCAAGCACCATCACACGATTGTAATCAATAATCGTGCTCAGACGATGAGGAATGGTAATGACAGTGCTGTCAAGGAGGCAGTTTCGGATAATTTCTTGAATGAGGCGATCCGTTCTGTAATCCACAGTGGACGACACCTCGTCTATTACGATGACTTTGTTTTTCTGAAGAAGCGCACGTGCAAAGGAGATGAGTTGGCGCTCACTTGGACCCAGGGTAGCTCCACAATCCGCGAGGTCCTGTTGCAACTGTTTGGGAAGGCTCTCGACCCAGGACTTCAAATGACATTTCTCAAGAACTTCCCAGATCTCCCTCTCGGTATGGCTAAGGAATGGATCCACGTTCATGCGTAGTGTGCCCATGAAGAGGATTGGCTCCTTGGTAATAATTGAAATGCCACGCCTACTCCTTTGAAGGTCAAGGTTGTTAATAGTGACATCGTCAATCATTATCTTACCTGCACAGTCCGGGACCAATCGAAACAGTGCATTTATGATAGACGACTTTCCAGCTCCTGGACGTCCTGTGATGCCAAACCTCTCCCCAGGGTACACATCAAAGGAGATTTCTTTTAATACCCTGGACCCTTCTCTACTGTAGCTCAAGGAGATGTTTTCGAAGGAAACTGCGCCGTCTTTTGGCCATGGCACTGGAGGCTGGATCTCCATGGCGTATCCAGGTTCTGGTACAATCTCTGCGCAGGCCAAGTTGCGATAAACAGCACTCATATAATTTTCAACTTCAAAGGAACGTTTGACGCCATTTTGCGACACATCATTCAACAACTGAAGGGTGTAGATCAGTGACAGAATGGTGCTGGCTGAAACAGTTTAAAGATAGGATTAGACTTTTAGTAACAAAATCTCTTAAATGTTTATCAAGTCACCCTCACAAAGTAATCGTACTGTTTCCCGAGGTAACCAGTCGATACAATCGATTTCAGGCGATGCCAAATAGATATTACATATTATCTTTAAATAATCTGAGTCCAGGGGCCCGATTGTCAAATTTTAAAAGTCCAGGTAAATTGAAGGGCCCAAAGCTATATTTTACAATCAAAATTTAAGGTACAGAGAAGCAGGTACCGGCTTCCTGACCAGTTCATTTTGTTTCTGTAGCTTTCCGTAAAACATTCTAAAAACAATTTACCGTATGAAAAAGGCGGCAGTTACTTTCATTCAAAAATACCTGCATCCAGCTTCACATAAAACGCTCCAGCAACCACTGAAACAATGAATACTACGCACACTGAGTCGAGGCGGAACCCGATCCAGCTCCAACATGAGGTAGTCATGCACCATCCTTGACTGTGTGAATCTTGGTAACTAACAGAAATCAAACCGCGAGTTTTATTATGATATGAATAATTATCACATAATAGAATTATTATTGTGTCATGGTCCTTGGAAAAAGAGAGAGACAAGGCTTTCATATGTTTAAATTCCGAACGTAAAAAGTTTCCCAAGACACACAGGAAAGAGTAGCATAACTCATTAGCTTTCCTTTGTCTTTGATCCCTTAAAAATACACCTTTAGAAGAGTACCAATGCAGAGACATTCGACTGTCAGTATTAAAGTACTGTTTTTAAAGTAGTAATAGCCGGAATTATTCAAGTTAAATATATACAGACACCATTAGGTGTTGGTTTAAGTTACTTAGTCATTTAGTGTCGGTGTAGTTGATGACGAGGCAGCGTTTAAGATAGCGTCAGATAATACTAAATCATGTTATGCAAAATGTAATTGAAAAAATTTACACGAACCCATAGAAATCCTCTGTGAAGGACTTCTGCATACTGTGAGTCCTGATCGTCACCAGTCCCATCAATGTCTCCGAGAAATGAGATACCACTGGCTTTCGAGAGCTGATCTCCAGTCTTCTAACTTGGCGCGCGGTTTTGAGAGAGTAAGCCCATAATAAGAGAAACAAAACGAACAGCGGTATTCCACCTAAAAGTACGCTCGGATTGAGAACCACTGGGAGGAGAAAGGCTGAGATGGCGAATAGGGTTATCTGAATGGCGCGCAGAAATACACTTGGTAAAAGTTCTTCCATGCACCCGATATCTTTTGAGAAGCGGTTCAAAATGCTAATGGCTGAATTCGTGTCAAAAAATAAGACTGGTGCACGAAGAATAGAAACAACCATATTCTGGTGAAGGCGTTCGGATGAACGTAAGGTGGTAGCGAAGAAAAACGAAGCACGCATGATTGACAGCATGAATACTCCGCCCACCATAGCGGCATAAATATACCAAGTGGTCTGATCGAGGTTCAACAGAGTAGCAGACTCACTCATGCGCAATAGCCACATGTCCGGGATGAGAATGGCTCCTGTAGAACAAAGAGAATTTTACCTATCCCCGAACTTTTTTTAGTCGCATTCATTAAATAGGTAAAGGTAAAGCTAAATGAAAGCAGTAGAGCGATGCCGATCTTGCTAAGCAAGCTGATATAAGTTTGTGGAAAAATTGGTTCGAATCAGTTTTCGTTATGCTAACAATCGTGCACCCCTATGGAAAAATCAGGAGTTCTTAGGATGCACGTGTTTCGCTCTTCATTAGTAAGAAAGTGTTTATTAACTATAGCGAAATATTACAGAATACCCCTAAAATTTCAGGGAGATGCTTGTCATGGACGATCCTCACACTTACTCTACTACTGGTTTAGAACCTTGATCCTGAATTATCCCTGTATTTGCGGTAAGACTTTATTTCTTGTATTTCTTACCTTGAACGACGAAGGTAAACAGTGCAAATACAACGATGAATGGTAGACAGGCGCCGGTTCTGAGATAATTCCACAGAATTGTGCATGACACAGGCCCCATCATTTCTTCTTCTTCAAACAGGTTCGAACGTGTGCGATACTTTTCTTGGATTTCCTCTTCGATAGCAAATTCCACCGTCTTGTTACTCGGACACTTTCTCTCCCTCTCACGGGATTCTCCAGGCGAGTGGAGCTTCACGGACCGGTATCCCATCACCTGTGACGTAACTTCGTTTACAATTGTCCCAGCGCGCATGGTCAAAATTTGATCCGCTCGCTCAACGTATTGTAATTGGCGGCTCGCTAGAATTCGTATTCTTTTTGAAAGCAGCCCGCACACGCATTTACCAAAAACCTGCTCAGCGACTCTTGCATCGACAGGTGCAAAGGGGTCGTCCAACAGATAAATATCGGCGTCTGAATATGCTGCCCTTGCAATTCCCATGCGAGCTTTCTGATCTTCTGTCAAACTGAGGCCATTGTTCCCCACGAAAGTCAGGTCGCCATCCGAAAGCTTGTCAATGTCCTTCTGTAAGTTGCACGCATTAACTATGGCCTGATACCTGAACGGATTGTACGGCTTACCAAACAAAATGTTTTCACGAAGGGTGTTGGAGAAAATCCAAGGTATCTGAGGCACATACGCAATCTTTCCCACGCAGGAGATGTATCCCTCAGTTGGAGGAAGTTCCCCAAGGATAGCTGCAAGGAGGGAGGATTTTCCGCACCCTGCAGGACCGTTGATTAAAGTCAGTTCCTTGCTAGCCGCCCTGAAAGTAATGTTCCTCAGCACGACAGACTTATTTCCGCCTCCCCAATGACAAGACACGTTTTCAAAGGTCACATGAATATCATTCGAAGGATTGTCGGGTGCATCGAGAGATCTTTGCTTGATCAGTACAGGCTCATACTGTGGGACGCTCTTTCCAGATCTTATGTCATTGGAGATCTTTGTCACGTCTTCCGCAGACAGGTACTTAGACATCTCAGCGTCAGTCAAATCTAAGAAGGAGCGGATTTTCGAGCGGGTTCTCTTCCTGCTGTACGTGTCTTCCGAGTACACAGATTCCTCGAGCTCCAGAAATGTTTGAATTCTCCCTAAGGATCCCGTCACGGCACCGATGAAATTGACACCGGCGGCAAACTTGGATGAGGCAGACAGACGGATTGTCCTTATCAGTGCGAGGACCATGAAGATACTGTAAGTAGACAACTCCACTCCTGTGATGATGAGAACTGTTAGAGATATGAAACACGCCACAATGGAGCTTGTGTGAAGAAAAGTCTCAAACGTTGATAAGATGGCACTCTTTTGGCGGACATACTGTAGTTCCTTCCTGTTGAAGATCAAGATTTATTCAGTAGATGAATATTTTCGAGGGCGACTACATTTATCAGCAACTGAAACTAACTAACTCAGAATGCTAATTGAGAATTAGTTGTGCCTGTCTGTTTAAACATGTTTAAGTAGCGAGGCAAAAGAATCCTTTATGCTGAGGTAGCCAAAATGTCACATTCCGAAAGTACCTTGACAGTTCCCACTGATGCAAATTTCGTATACTTGGTATCTGGAATAGTTTTTGTTAAATAGATTCCCTTGAAGGCAGAGAAACTCCACTGAACTATGGAGCACGATTATTATATAAAGCATAACTTTCTTTCGTAGACTTCCAAATCTCAATGACTATCGTATGGTAAAAGGGCTATGTCTCAATAGAGAAATGTGGTGCCCCTACCGTGGCTTATTGCGGTTTCTGTTATATTATGCGACTATGAGAATTGCAACTCCCCCTGAATGGGACACCAATCCATCACGGGTTACTGTTCTGCCCACCAAGGTCTCCCCCCCCCCTCCCCCCCAGCATTTTCTCTTGTTTCCTTGGTAGTTCACCAATATTTATTAAAATTCCTGGGTGAAGAGCGAAGGTTCTTCCTAAGAACACAAAACAATAACTCTGCTGATCTTAACTCCCAACGTCTAGAACCAAAGAAGACTCTTGCTGTAAGAGTTATCAGCTGTTTATAAATTTTTCTACATTTTTTCTGCATCTCTGTTCACTTACTCAAATGTTCTCATCGCGTCATACGGGATCTCTCATACCTTCGTATCTCTTCCACTTTCCTCTTGTAAGGCCATTCCCACGTGTTCATCTTGATTGCGCGGATTCCATTAACAATGTGTTTCATAACTCCCATTCTCCGCTCCGTCCAACGTGCAATGCGCAGGCGTAATTTCATACATACGTCCCACATACCGATGTAATAGGCCAGAAGGAAGATTAAGAAAATGATACCGGATACAGCTTGGAAACCAACAAGGCGCCAGATCAGGGCCGTCACGGTGACAAGTTCTACGAGCCCCTGCAGAGTGTATCCCACTTTCTGAAAGATTTGATCCAGGCGCTGAGCATCATGGGTAATCAAAGCGATGATGTGACCAGGTTGGACCCGCGTGAGATCTTTGAGCCGTAACTTGAAAATCTTGAAAAAATAAATATTTAAAGAAGAATGCAAGAAAAGTTGAGATATTCATTTCTCATATAAGTTGTTATTTCATCCTTTTTGCCACGATTCAGAGCGCTGGAATTAAAGCTCGAAGAAACAGTCAAATTGAGTTATTCATGCAAGACACGAAATACACGTAATTCAAACGTTACTCTGTGTATAAATATTTTTAACACATCTAAAAATATAATTTCAGTAATTCCACTTGTAAACGATACGAAAAAATCAAAAGACCACTTTTTTCATCATATATGCATATCTTATGCATATCTCGTCCGCGATATTGACTGAACCAGTGCTAAATTATCATTTTAGCATATTCATCAAGGAAGCGTCGCTTCAAAAGCCACTTTTTTGCTCTTAACAGATTTCAACGTCATCTGAGATTTTTGACTCAACAGACGCTGAGATGTATAGCAACATGCAATCTATCTGTTGATTAATGACTAGGCCTTTTCGCGAGTTTCAATTCTCTATAAAAATGCTTTTAATAATGTTGGACAAACACATTTCATCTTAACAGTCAAACTCGTTCCCAGGGATTTCTCTTTTTAGGTAAGGGAGAACCTGGTGGCTAGGTTCCACCACAATAGAGACAGTTTAGGAATAGGTTGATCTGGCGGCAGGTTTCTGATTTACGATGGAATTCTCCTTGCGGTCTACACCTAATTTTCTTAAGTTAAGTATCTTGCCCTTTTAAAATCGTTTGTACCTTCTTGTAAATGACACCAATGGCAGCTGCCCTCCAGCGCATGCCCATGTAGTCCACCTTGCTCTGATACTGATTCATGGCCAGTACGTGAAACAAAGCACTGCAACAGAGCCCACCAGCAAACAAACACAGCCAGCGGTCGTATTGCACATTCCCACCATGCAGCATTGAAGATAACAGAAGGCCAAGTAACAGAGGCTGTAGAATATTACAGGCCACGGCGATGAAAAGAGAGAGACCTGCTAAGGCGAAGTCGCTCCACAGTAAAACCTTCATCATTGCCCTGGAAAGTCGTGCCTTTCGTCCCTTGATGTGCGAGTTTCGTATTTCCTCGTGCCATGTTTGTTCCAGCTTTTCCGTTAGACCTTTGCATCTGTCCTCATCTAGAAGTGGGTAAAGGTCGCTGTGTTCTAAAACCCGTTTGTTGCCGATGTTCATTAAGTTGTTCATCCAGGAGAAGAAGAGACGAGACAAAATTCCCGCGCGTTCCTTAGGATTTTTCATAAACAGGGAATATTTCCACGATTTGTCATATGAAGACTGCATACTTAATGAGGTTTCTTCTGTGAGTAAATCAGGATTAGATTAAGGACGGGCCGGATACACTTCTACGTCGTGAGTCCGTAGGGAATGTCGCCTCAGAAACGACCTATGAGTAGAGGAAAGAAATGTTGCAGGGGAATATCATAGTTTAACTTTTACTCTTACCGTGAATTAACAAGGAAGAACTTTGTGCGCACCGACTTTAGGTATTAGAAAGGCCTAACAGACTTCTCTCAAGACAGTTGTCGTGGGTTTTTCTTAAATTGGTCGAAATCATGAAGCCAATTTCAATTAAGGATAAAAATAAACTGAGATAGAGGGGTTACAAAATTCAACACCAGGAAAATATTATGTGAAACCACCATCAAAACTTGCGAACATACATATTCTGTCCGTTGCCATTTCTTTGTTTTAAGAGACTGAATTCTGTATGAGATTTCAACTAGTTTAACTTCTAAACATTTCAGAGGAATACTCACAGAAAAAGTGTGAAAATCAAGCGTACTAAAATGTTACGGTAATATGAAAACCGATGTCCGAATTTTGTTTGAATAGCTCGGTTGTTATCTCATTGCAGCTTTTACTGCGCTTGCATGATCACATGGTGCATAGTCTTCGTGACGTCTTAAGGGACTTGATCTTCCCGTTCAATCTCCCCGATCCATGTTTTAAAAAGATACGAGAGAGGTGGGTGAAAATGTTATTCTAAATGAAAATATATAACAAAAAAATAAACTTACCTTTTTATTACCGTCTCTTCTCAATGTATACCACGCAATTTGAAGCGCACGTTTCCCCTGTCAGATGCTCTTCAAAATGGCTGATTACAGGAAACTGTTCATGGCGAAAACAAAATAGTTTAGGTTATCAATTGTTTCTTACAGTAATTGCCGCCGAAGCGGCATACAACAGACGGTGCCGGTCAAGGTGTTGGATTTTCAAAAAGATCTGCGTACATATTTTCGCAGCTTTGATTTTGCGGGTTGATTCACAAAGAGATAACTGGGAATTGTGAAAAATTTAGCTTTGTTTATTTCCTGTCTTGGGTCCAAAGATCACCTTTTTTCAGTTTTAATCAAATTTACTGTTATACTCGTTTCGATGATTTGTGAAGAGCAAGAAATGAAATAGTTTGAAGGAACAGAAAAACTTAATTTTTTTTGCGGTCATTTACGTAAAAAGATAAGGCGGACTGCTCATGTGATTGAATGCATTGCAAAACTTTCACGTTTTTACTCGAAAATATTTAAAATAAATATAAAATAATTAGTGGGCAATAGTGATGTTGTAGTAATGTCAGTAGTTTTTTGATGTAGCAAAATTCATCGATGTCAAGAGGAAACTAAATTTCGCTCTTTTTTAAATTTTTTGTTATTTTTATCAACCCCACCAGCTGGCGTGAATAAGGCAGAAGTTGGGATAAAAAAGAATTGAAAAAAGAAACGAATTTTGCCAGATATTTTCGGAAGCTGTAATATATTTTGCCAATGTTTTTAACCATTTGTATAACAGTAAGAGTAGACTTGAATCCCTCAGTGTGAATCTCACCATATGGTCAATCAATTTGGACTTAAAATTATGAACGGGCAATTAACGAGTTTGATGGTAAAAAAAAATATAAAATGCTGACATATAAAGAATTGTCGGAAAAATCATAAGTGAACTCACCTTTTTGTGCTGTAGAATAAAACTCACATCCTTTCAAGATCTTGCAATTTGCATGAAACAAAAACCTCATTTTTAGACATCAAACATTAATTGACTTTGATTTATGACAGTCTTCGCGCTTTTAGCTGATAAATGAAACCGCAATGGAATGACCATCAAAGCGTGCGCGACTGAGAACATGGCCAGCGGTGTCTCTGTGAAGTGATTTTAATTTTCCTCTCAGAAAGCAAATCAGATTTCATTGGATTTCTAAAATGAAACGGAGACCTTGTTTTATAGAGGAAGTATACCTTTTGATTAATCTATTCTCACGTAAACTACTTCTCTATCGCCTGGAGTCCATCGCCTTTAAAACCCTTTAAATACTTATCGTAAAATAAGTTATTATCTTTTTGTAAATAGAATACGAAAGATGGAAAGTTTAAAGCTCGGTAAAGAAATAGAGAGAAAAAATTCTGACGAAAAACTTGTTTCGCTAAGTTATAATCTTTTTCATGTCATTTTGTCCTACATCTTTCCTTGAAATATTATGGGTCATCGCTCTTCCAGAATAATGAGGAGTTCCAAACACGAGAACAGGTTTTACTGTCGTTCTCGAACACTCGGGAGCTGAGACCCGCGGGAGTTCCCGCGCGCTATTATGGCAATCAATATTCGGACCCAGTCTTTACACTCCATCACTGAGTACTTTCTCTGAAGAACGCTGTAAACACTTAGAACGAATTTCGTGGTTTTATTTGAAGTGCGATAGAAAACATCGCATGGATAAAGAGATCAGAGACAAAAATGCAGAGGGAGGCAGCAGCGACGAAGAAGAAGCTTTCGAAAGCGCCGATGAAGGAGAAGATGGAACCAAACACGGTAAACATTCTACCCGTGCAGTCGCCACGTCAGCTGACATTAGATCTCCACATTCCACGTCGAAAGAATCAGTTGGCATGAATGATGCCTCAATAACTAGGCAGGCAACCTCAGACGGTGATATTAGTTCCGAAAAAGAAGAGCTGGAGATGCGAAATTCAAGTATGGATGAAAACGTAGTGCAGGAAAACATCGTAGAGGGATACCTTAGAAAAGAGGAATCTACTGTGATACAGGACGAGAATTCACCTTCCACCGAAAAGATTGTAGATGAGAATTCGCAAGCTACTGAGTCAAGTGAGACAATCGAGAAAAACGCCAAAACTAGGGCATCAAAGTCCTCCGAGGATGAGGAAACTACTGCTATGAGCGAGAAAGAAGACAATATCAAACTCGACTCAGAAGAGCTTACAGACCATAGCTTGACAATGGAACACAACGATCATCAGATTGCGGTGAACCAGGTTGATGTGTTAGCTGAGGAAAGAGTAGAAGCTGCAGGAAACTCTGAAAAAAGGCAGCAGCAGATGAAGGCTTCAGAATCAAATGCTGGTGATCAAGTTGAAGATATAAAGCGTGACAGGTAATTGTTTGGTAAGGGGGGGGATGGGGGAGTATGGTTAGGGTAGGGTGGAGAAGAAAAGAAAAGCTTTTGGTCAAGGGAGCCTAAGTTCAGTGAAAGCTTGGCTGTGTATCTTTGCTTGCTAATTATTTCTCCACCCAACTGTTTCTAATTCTATGTACATTAACTGCGTAGAAAGTTAGGAATACATGACTGATTCCATTTAAAAGGTAAGTCATGATCGTCAGCTCTTCTTTAAAATTAGGATGGTGAATTTGGCTATTCACAAACATTTTTTGTAGTCAGACTATGTATCAGGATTTTTTTTGTTTCCAAAATGTGTTGGTTGAGAGATGTGAAAGAAAACTGAAGAGAAAGTGATTTCAGGTTGCTTTTAGCAAATAAGATCTAAACTTGCATAAATATTTTTTGTGACTAGTTCATTGGAGAGGCCAGTACAAGAAGCATCCAAGGCCAGTACCCCTGGAGGTTGGGGGTGGGGAGGCTGGAGCTCAGTGCTCTCTCAAGCGACAGCTTCTGTCACATCAGGGTTGTCTTCTGTTATTGAAACAGTAGAAACAACACTTGGTGTTCCTGACCCAGAGGAGATGGCAAGGAAAGTGAGAGCAGAAGAAAAACAAGTAAAGGAGAAAGTGACAGAGGAACAAAATTCTGAACATTCAGAGGAAAGGAAAGGTGATAGCACCACTGAAGGTCAGTAAATTATGGTTTTTAATGTTTGATTTGCATGTTAGACCAAGATTATTCATTAGTTGTAGATGTGGTTTCTGCTTCTGTGATAGGATAATTTCTGGGCTATCTTACTGAACTATTTTATTCTTACTGTCTCTATTGTGGATATTGGAGCAGTTTCTTAAGAACCTCATACTGGTGCTTTCTGGAGAAATTTTTTGTATGTGAAAACAGTCCCTCAGAAGAACAAGAGATGAAAATCTTGTACAATAAGCATCTTAGATTAGTTTCTGAGAAAATTATATTCATTCGTAACTCCAGAAGAGTTGTCGGACATTATAAAGGAAAAATTAAATTTTAAAAGGCATCCTTTTTAAGGGAAATTAGAAAACCAAAATTACACCTTCAGAAGGGAATTTATTAGGATATTGATAGATTTTCCATAACATAATAAACATCAGAATTTTTTCCCTGAACACATCTACTGCTGTTTTTACTGTGTTAACCTTAACTTCCACAAGTGTTAAACATGCAACTTATCCCTACAATATCCATCTGTTGTTCAGAAAACAGGTGATGAGAATACCCAAACTTATCTGGTATAAGTTGTTGTATTGATCTAACACCACATTCTAGTAACTAATTTACATGAAATGTGTAGCAGCAAGAGGGGAGAGTTAGCAATTCGATCTTGAAAGTTAAAGAGTTAGAGGTTGTCAAGTTAGGCTAGTCAAGTGTTAAGTCATAATTTTGCACACGCAAACATACACTGATGACTTGTAATGTTGCAATTATTTGTTTCGTTTTTCCCTTTATACCAAACAGCTACTAGTGATTCTTTCTTCTCTGGGTTTGGTGTATCAAACCTGACCAGTGTGGTGCAGAGCACTGGAATTGAGTTGGTATCAGGAGGGCTGGGTGCTTTGGAGTTTATTGGCAAAAAGACAATGACTGTTTTGTCTGAGGGTGATCCAGGACTGAGGCAAAAAAGAGAACAAATTGCAGGAAAAGGCCCAAGTCTCTCTCAGGCAAGTTCATAATGAACAATAAGAGTAGGAGCTTATTGTGTGAAAGTCGATGAGGACAAGTGCAAATCAATAATTATTCACAGAAATTGGTAGCAAATAATCTAATTGCATTAGTTTAGATATATTATAAACTTAATACAAGACAGGGTCATTATTCTATTTTGTGAACCACCACACAGTGTTAGGCTACAAACTTGACTTGCTTCATCTATCACATAATAGATAGCAAGTGGTGTAGCAAATCAGATGGCAGTATTTGTGATAGAATGCAATTAGATTAATACTGATATGCTATATTATGCTGATATGCTATTTTAAGGGTGGCAACCAAGAATTTGGAAGGGATTGGTAGGAGGAGTTCTTTAATATGGTTTCTGGACGCAAGAGGAAAGTCAAATCTACTTTCAACCACCCCTGTCCTCTTAACTGTAGCAACCTCCTTCCAGAGACACATTCTCTGTAGTGACAACTAATAAGCATGTAAATGCACCTTGGACACAGTTTCTGTTTCCAGTATGAACCATCCTGCAACAATAAAGAAAACAGCAGCTTTTGGCAGTTGTCTTACTCAAGGAAATTGAAATTTTCTTCTGTTAGGTTTTAAGAGAGGCCAGAGAAGCATCTGAACAAAAAGCTACAGTTGAAGCTGAACAAACCACACCCATGGTAGACTTATGCGGCGAGTTTGACAAATTCCAAGGACTTGCTCACTTAGAAGCACTGGAGATGCTTTCACGTGACAGTGAGGCCAAGGTGAGCAACAGAAAGACTTAGTTATTGACATTAGGCTCTTAATTCACTAAACAGTCCCTGTTAGATCCTCCTTCCCCCTTGGTAAATTGTTTTGCACCTTGCAATGTGCAAGCTACAACTGCATCTGTTTTGCACCTTGCAATGTGCCAGCTACAACTGCATCTAATGCCTGCATCAGCAGTGTTCTCCTTTTCAGGCTGTAACCATTACAACTTACCACTTGTATTCCTTTTATTGCCGCCTAAAACTGCCTGAAATTCTTAAAAATTCAACGGGTAAATGGTTTTTTGAACGGTTTTAAAATTTCTTTTACTTGTCACGCTTAGATTAAGGGAGAACACTGCACCACATGCAGTTTCGATTTCCCTAAGCTACAGCTTTGCTTGAAGCAATTTCCCCCCACCCTCCTCTCATACAATATCAAAGTTTGCGCCCCATAACAACATGATTGATTATAATTCCCTCCAATCATGGAAAACACCCAGAAATTGTCTGTCCGGTATGTTCAAGTTTATGAATTATAGATACAAGTATATTAGTTACAAATTGTTTGCAGTAATTGTTTAGCTCATTTAAGCGTGTGTCGACCTTTTGCCTCCAGCTTGAATCCTGCATCATTGATTTAACGGAAGACGAGCTTCACATGCTGAAGCCTTTGTTACGAGCCGTGGAGGAAGTTTTTCACATCGACGACGACAACGACGCTGATGTCGAAGGGGCTGAAGACTTTAAATCGGTCGTGTTGGACAATGTCAAGTCGCTAAACCTGCCGTTTACTGCGGACAAGATCATTTATTCACAGGAAAAGGCAAGAGAATGGATTGCTTCTTGTGTTAAAGAACAGGACGATTCTCCGGGGAGCAAAGACGGAGTTGAAATTTATAACACAGCCGTTTCAAGCTTGGCGGAGCTCACGGCTCGTACCGTGGAATCATTTCACAAGTTTACAGAACTGTTACTCCATCAAGCTGAGCAGGCTACGGAAACCTCGTCTCTTGTGCGTGCGCAATGCGTGCGTAAATTGACAGACGCAGTTTTAGAGGAGATTTCTATTTTGGCGACGCATTTCGCAGGTTGTTTGAACACCGCTGCCGACGACTCAGAAAACCCTGACTCAGTCAGCTCTTTGATAACAACATTGTATCTTGATTCTTCGACAAGTGCAGACTATTTGAGAAACTCTTTGAAACTGTTGCGGCCCGTTTTACAGCTTTCCTCCCTCAATGAGCAAAACCCTCCTAAAGGTTGAAGCGGACCCACAAGTATATTTTCAGAGAGTTCTTTTCTTGTAAAGTGCACTAGTCGATCATTCGCAGTATGGGTAATTTGGTCACTTATACAAATAATTTAATCTTCAAATCGTTGCATATGTTCAGATTAAAGTTATTACATCATAAATTTAGGAAATTCTGTTTGTGTAATAAATCTTCTTGTACTGGTGCGCAGAAGATTGTCACCATTCGATTCTTAAATATCCAGAATAAAGTCACCAAATTTGGGCGCTAGTATGAACGATTAGACACCTTACTAATCCTTTACACCCTAACATCAGTATTCATTTTCTCCATACTGTTCTCTATACATTTCCTGATGTACTGGCAAGGAGAATTTGTTTAACAATCAAGAGGTTCTTCAGTTGATTATCATTTCCTTTATTCTCTTGACCTTAATGTTTGATTCAGAGAGAAATTAAAAATTCGATGCTAGTCACTCAGGGATTAAAGGATTAAAGAAAATTTTGCACGTTTGTAAATCCTTCCGGAAACCCCTGCTCAGGAGAGTGTTTAAAACGAGGAGTTCATTCCTTTGTGGGATTTACTTTAAATAGACGTGAGCGCGAGATGCATTAGACACCCGGTTAAGAATTTCCGTTGATCTGTTATCTCCTCTAATGCTCCGTTCCTTATTATCTATTCTTGTGTGAGTGTCCTGGTCTGCGTGTATTTTAGCTTTACCGGCAAAGCGTGAACGGCGCATTGTTGTAGGAGATGCCGCTGATCTCTTACAATAATTGTAAGGCATGGTCAACTGGGGCAATTTTAAATTAAGTGTCGAAAGTAATCCGTGATTGCGTTATTTTCGCTTTACTTGGCTCTGTGATTGATCCAAAAAACTCGCCCCACTCTCTCAACCAATCAGATGCAAAATTACGACCAATCACCACTTTGTCGCCGCGTTTTCCCGCGCTTAACGCAGTTTGGTCGGTTCAACTTAATGGGCCACATATGGTAATCAATTTGGTTTTGGCTCTACCACACTTAATCGAAAAGCATTCCAATACCAATGCAATCGAGTGTTATCTTGGACACTCAACTGAACATTGCTCAAGACAAGCTCTACAAAACAATAAACAGAGTCAGTAGCAAAGTTCAAAACGTTTTATTCTTCATTCACGTGATCAGAGTACATTTAAGGAAACCATCACAACCACACGTTCGCAAGTCCTCATAATTGGTGCCTGAGTAGCAGGTCCTGCAGGAAACAAGTAAAATGGGGTACAAGGAAGAAAATCACAAGCAATTCTTCCATAAACACGTCTGGGTATCAGGTGCCTTGTTCCTTTAATGAGCCTGCTACTCATGCGAGAGCGAAAGTTTTCAGCGAAAGTTTTCAGTTTTACCTACTTCACAATACAAAAATTATCGTAAAAACAGCGGTCGGGCTTTCAGTTCCACTTGAAAATAATCCTGATGAGGAAATTCTACACGCACAACTCGTCTAATGCTGAGTAATGAGAAATAATCCATGAAAAATTTCAAGTCAGTTCGATAGCCCGCTATTAGTAACATAATGAGAAATAAGCATAACAAAATCAACAGCAGCAAGTTCTAAGAAATTCTTTATTTCCACAGCTTGTAGGCATTGTACATCAGGTGGGCAGTAAATACTGCAAGTTACCACACCTCAAGAAGATTATCTTTATTCTTGAGTTAGCTAAATTGAACTCCATGCAAACGGCCTGTTTCTTCAAAATTCAGTCCGAATTATCTTTGATAAAGAGTATCTGATGGAGCTCCGGACGCTTCAATGTTACGTTAGGCTTCCATCGCGCGCAAGAACGCCGATAAGGTGACATAATCATCACGAATAAAAAAGTTATCGGAACGTGGGGAAATGTGGCAACCAAAATTGCCGAGGGGGTTTACCTCTTCAAGAAGCATGCGCACAGAACAAGTCTCTAATAACTTTCGCGCTTCTCACGCCAAGGAAACAACTGAAATTACAATCAACAGGTGGGATTCCAAGCAGGGGACAAAGGAGGGAATGATTTTGAAACAATTTTTCTTTCTTTCTTTTTTATGTAATTTGGCAGTTTGAAAATGCTAACAAAAGACGGACCGACCATCAAGGAACTGCCCTGAATTAGAGTGACTATGTTTCATCACCCTTCGTTTCATTTTCTTTATTTTCATTAACATTACTAGACAAACTAACCACGCCCTTTCCTTCACATGCCGAAGACTCCGCATCTGATTTATCAGTCTCTCCTTTTTGAGGGTTGCTTTCGGACGCCTCTTTATTCTGAGGTATTTTTGGTTCCCTATCACGACCTCCCGCGTGTTCCACTTCTGCCTTTGCTTCATCGTTTTGCGGAGATTTTTGCTCTGTCTTTGCTCCATCTTTTGTCGGCGATTTTTCTTCCAAAGAAGTGTTAACGTTTTCATCATCTTTCTCCTGCTCGTTTTCGTCCTCTTCTGTTTGAATTTGGGCCTAGACGTGACACGGTGGTATGAAAAGGCAAAACGTACAATGATTGTACCAAAGACAAAGTAAAAGGGAAGAAGAAAGAAAATGCGCAAGGAATTCGTTAGTTGTTCTAGATTCCTGCTGGTTTCTGGAGACTTGTACTGCAACACCTGCATACCATACAGTCTCTCTCCAGTCCGGCAAACGGATACATGTAAAACACATGTAAGAATTAGGAACATGTTTCAATATCATATTTGTTATTTTTATTCAATAAATACAATGATAATGACAAAGAATTACAACAAGGAGGACGAAAAAACAGAATATCTCAACTAGATAGGAACCCCACAGCAGCTACAAGCAGATCATCTTTCCCAACTCAGTCAGCCGGGTAACGCATACAACAACAACAACAACAACAAGGGGCATAGCGCGAGAACTTAGCACCGATTTTTGTTTTGTTTTTGGTTTATCTTTTTAATTTTTTCTTTTCTTTTATCCTTCGTTTTCTTGCGCAATGGTCTGAGAAAAAGAGAACTGCTTGAAGTCTAGATTACAAGGAAATCATATGCTCCAAAAGTAAACAACGATGTCTTAAAATTGATTAAAATAACACAAAATATAACGCAAGAACTCAAACAAAAGACATTTCAGCCAATCTCTTTAACCACATAGATTGAAGAGCCATGACTTACAAATGTGTTTAGGGCAACAGCTTTGTGCACATGAAAAAATAAACATACCTCTTTGACGTCTTGATAGCACAAATAATGGTACGTCTGCAACCCAATTTAACTCAGCATAAAAACATTGAACAAACCTCTAAAGCGAAACAGCTAGTTAAGGAAAAACAAAACAAAACAACGGAAAAAATAGTAACTCGCCTTGCCATCAATGCGAACGGCAGACTTATAATGCCACTCTTCATTAGTCTCTTCCCAGAATTGCTCAAATTTCTCGCAACAGATGTCGCATTCCTACGAAACAAATAAGGTGTTGGTCAAAACCGCTACTCAACTGAATAAAGGGGATAAGTCTGAAAAGACACAAGTTTCCAAAGTAAAAATAAAAAACGTGGAAATGCTTTGTTTGCCTCGTATATTTAGGGTATACCACCAAACTAAAGCCTAAATTGCAGCTCTCAGAACATTGATTGTGGTGAGATATCACCTGAACCATTAGAGTACAAAGACAAAAAGTTCCCAAAGTTGCTGGGGTGGTAAACCAAGTCTTAAATTGGTGGGGCCATGATGTTATGTCTTCGATGTGCAGATCTTTCATTTACCTTAAGGCTGTGAAAATTTCACAAAAAATGAATAAATATTAAACATGTACTAGCATCCTGTGCCAGCTCTCGGGCTGGAAAGGGTTAAGAAACTGTGGGGCTGCTTCGGTGGAGGGTTTTACAAGATACTTTTGTTTTGTGAAATGAGTTGAAAATACAGCCCTTTCCCTCTAACGAAGGGCTAACGGTCGAAACGTCAGCTTAAGAAACTCTTTACGGTGGACAGTTTACATTGTCAACTCCGTTGGTGAAAACCAAGTTATTTTGTTCACCAACTGGTTCTTCGGTAACAAGAACTAACAGAGCACCCTTACCGCTTCAGCTTCTGTGTCACCAGCAAGCACAGGACAGCTACCATCTGCAAACTCCTTTTCTGTTTCCTTCAACGGATCTGGAGAGTCTACAGCCCCCTTGCTGATATCAAAGAACGAACTCTTTGCTGTAGGAAAAAAAAATGCGACACTGCACAACAGAACATGTTTCACGCACTCGTAACGACTTGTTATCTTCATACGAAGTCGTTCTTCAAAATCAGATTATATGCGTAAGGCATACACCAACTGCCTCGGATATACAGACAATATTTATCTGTGGCATACCTAGTTCGTTGTGTTTCATCTGTTTTGCCGGACACGCTATCCATAAAAAGTCGCTGTTTTATTCGAATATTCGGGTTTTTTAATTATTTCAATTGTGCGTATGTATATGTGTTTGTTTTTTCTTTTTTTCAACTTTTTTCTTCCCATCTGGAAGAAAAAGGAGTACAGAAAAATTTAAGGGAATCCCCGAAAAAAAAAAAAAATTACTGAACATTGCCGATGGAGACGCCAAAACGCTACCTCTTTCGTCTGGATCCGATATCTCTTCGTAATTAAGCCAGTCCTTAACAACAAAGTACCACTGCCTGTGTGCCACTCTCCTGCCGTCCTTCTCTCGGCGGTTTTTACGGAAATGCCAATCCAAGTGCTCACGGTAGATCTTTGCAGCTTCACCAGGAAACCGCAGCCCACAAGATGAACATTGCGTGCCATCGTAAAGACTGGCGATAACACTATCGTGACGCCTGCGCAGTGATAAAAAATACAGAGAGACAGTGTGACATTGAAACTGAGGCAAATTTCGTGTGAAAGTAAATCAAGATTACTTCGGTTTTGCTTCACTTCGTTCTGGGATTGGTCTTAAAAAAAAAAAAAAAAAAAAGAGCAATCGAATTGACCGATCAGATGCAACTTGACACAACCGCGAGCGACTTGGTTACTTGCACTCGTAGAGTTTTTGTTTTATTTAGGGTTTTTTATTAGCTCCTTCAGACTTTTTCCGTTCTGATAAACCTGGTTTTGATTTGACGAAACTCATTAAAGGGCGCAAAAATAGTTTGCCTGCAGGTGATCAGTTGTAATACCCAAGACGATAAGCTTACTTTTTGAGGTCTTCGGGAACAAGTTTTATCGGTGGAATGACTGGTTTCTCCACTTTTGGAGGTTGCGTCTGTTCTGCAGTTATGGCTGGTAGTGAGAGGCCGGGAAGAGAAACAGGTGGTCCAGGGAGGGGTCGTGGCTTTTGTATCTCAGCCTGAGGGGGAGCTGGTAAGGCGACATGCTGAGGGGGTTCACTAACAGGTTCAGGCATCACCTTGATTATTCCGAAATCCATCAGTTTTCGGAAGAGATCGTCAACAGACCTCTTCTCCATCATGGTGTTGGGAGTGATCGGTACTTCTTGGCCTGCAAAAGGGAATAGTATATGTATATATATTTAACGAATAGATTCCAAGTTTCCGTGCGTGATCTGTGATCTATTACTGAACAGACGCACGGCAACTTGGAATCTATTTGTTTTATATAATAAAGAATTAATAAAGTTTTAGTGTTGACGTCACCTATACGTCTGTCCTCCAATAGATCATAAGTGAGAACCAATCAGAATGCGCGCATAACTAAGCTTATTATATATATATATATATATGTATATATATATATATGTATATATATATATGTATATATATATGTATATATATATATATATATATATATATATATGTATATGTATACATATGTATATATGTATACGTGACTGATTAATATTTCACATCAATAATCAAGAATGAACCACATCTAAAACGTTCTGCTTGAAAAATTGACATTGTTCCACGTATCTCTCCTCAAGGAAGACTTTTTCCACATGCAGCCAAAGCACAATATTTCAATGATTAGATCTTTACACCTTTATTGTAATATTCCCAAACTTTACTCTCTATATTTTAAAGGTTACGACAAGGAGAAATTGTTCGACAACCAGGAGCTTCCTAAATTGGTGATCATTTCCATAATTTTCATGACCTTTAAAATTGATTCAAAGGTGATAGTGTACGGAAAAATGTGAAGCCAGTCACTTTCAGGAGTTAAAGGTTTAAAGTGAACTTACCTTTTTCCTGCCTTGGTGGTGTGCTGGGTGTTACTACGGACCCTGGGCTGTTTTCATGATTGCCTGGATGTCGTGCAATCTCCTCCACATGCCTCCCATGTGGAAACTGAGGGTTCAACCCACCATCAACCCTTGGACTATTGTCAAATGGTCTGTCCGTTCTTATGGAAGGACCACCCACTGGCAATGGTCTACCAAGTGAGGGGCGATCCACTTCTGTGTGCGGTCCTCTGTAATCCTCATTGAATCTCCTCATTTCAGGTTCGTTAGCTTCAAATCTGGGGTCATCAACCCTCATCGTGTGGCCTGGTTCCATGGCAGCAGGACCTCTGTTTTGTATTCTGAGATGCTCTGGAGGACCATCATATCTTGGTCTTCCAGGACCGATTTCAGGTGGAGTTCCTGGCCTATCCAATGGACCCCCTGAAAGAAAAAATGTACAGGTTCAGAAATAAAACTTTGATGGAATCGTATGGCTCCCTTTGATTCAATACTGGTCCTTTTGTGGGCAAGCCTGAGAAAATACAATCTAAGGACACTGAACAAGTGTATTCATTTCCTCTTTGACAAATTTTGTTACATATCAAGTAGCCTTCTCTCCCGTCGTATAAGTACTGAATCACCGAAAAAAAACAAAAAACTATATGGGATCAATATCCACCTGGTCTGAATGGAGGTTCCTCTAATCTTGAGGACATCATATGTCTAGGTAAGTATTCAGAATTTGGTGGAGGCCTGCTCTCTCGTGACAGAAGCATTGAATCAGGATGCCTTTGAAGCTCATACAATTGGTGAAGTTTATCTACTAAATCTTCATGTTGCTCCACAGTCAAATCTCCTGCTTGAAGACGACTTTCAGCCTAGGTGAAAAAAATATAATGGTGCTTAAAATACATTTTTAAGACCACAGCATATAAAGATGAAAATCTATGGAACACTTCTTGGAATAGATGGAGAACCTTAGCAACGACCTTCACTGACCTGCCTCATGATTTCATTTTGATGATCCAACATGAGCTCACGTGGAATTTCAAACCCTGGAGTCCATTCTCCAGGATGTTGTTGCCTTGGTGGAGTACGAGGTCTAAATTCTCTCCGCATTCCTGGACCTTGAGGCCCAAAGTTATGATCCCGAGGTAGAGGATGTTCAGCATCCATAGGATGTGGGTGAATATCCATAGGTTCTCCAAGGAAACCTTCATGGAAAACAGGTGGTGGTGTCATTCTTCCTGTATTGGGGAGTGCCCCCTTTCTGTTCCGAAGTTCAGTTATCTCTACATCTGAGAGAAGAGGTCTTGGTTTCTTTGATAGAGGTTCTCCCAGATGTCTCTCTCTTGGGTCATCATGAAAAGGAACTGGAGGATGGCCACGCACTTCCTCTCTAAATTGAAAGTCTGGATCTTGTTGCATTTCATGACTGCTTTGATGTGGTTTAAAGTGTTCAACATTTTCATATTGTTCTCTTTCATATCCATTTCCCCTTGGTCTCTCTTCACGTATTCCTGGACTTCCCTTCCGAACAAATTCCTCACGACCATAGAGTGGACTTTTGCTACCCCTGAAATCTTTATCTACGTATCTGTCTCTCCTGGATGGCCCCTCAGGGCCACGTTTTCCCAGCCGTGATCTTTCATCCACATTTGGTATTTCTGCCGCACTCCTCCTCCAGTTTTCCTGATTCATTAAATGCTCTTTCTGTGGCAAAAAATTTTTATTCCTTTTCCTAAAATCATCCCGGAAAGGATGATTCATTTCATCATGTCTCCCAGCAGTTAATGTATGTCGGGAGTCTCTGTCTGGCACTCTATTAATTCTACGCTCAGTTTTTTCATGATCCATTTCTCTTCCCCTTTTTCCTGGTTCATGGCCACGACCTCTTCCCCTCTCACCTTTTCCTCTTTCTCTCTGCCTTTCAACAGACCTTCTTCTTCCCCTTCGAGCTTTCCCTCTCATATCTTGAATATCTTCTGGCTCATCTTTGTGGTTTTCATGATTTGGTGAGTGGCTTGACCAGTCACCAGAATTTCGCCTTTTGTGTGTACTCTTAGGTTTTGATGGCTTTTGCAAGTCACCATACTTTGGACTGCCTGTAACTTCCCTTTCAAGATGAGTTCCTGAAGGAACTCTACTTGAGCTTTCTAATGAATTGGCTGCCACTGACATGTGCTGAACACTTTTTATCTTGGGGATTGGGACAGTTTTCAAATCTTGTTGTGAAGAATCACCACAATGTTTTGGCTCTGGAATATGATCAGGTTCAGGCTCAATTTGGCGGATGCGTGGATCACGGCTACTAAGTGTCTCTTGCATTTTCTCTGTAGTCTCTGCTTTCGTTGACACTGGTTCACTTAGTGTAGAATTGGGAGGCTGTTGATGGATAAACTAAAATTTTGTCCTCAAAATTCTAGCAAATTATGCTTCAGCCAACATTAAAAATAAAAGAATATAATGGCTTTGGCTGTTCTTAAACTTTATGCTTAACCCTTTAACCCTTAAGAAAAACTAGCATCGAATTTCTACATACTTTGACAAACATTGAATTTAAGGTTATGAATCTACAGCAAAAGAACACCCACTCAAGAAGCTCTTGAATGTTCAAAAAATTCTCCTGGTCGGTACCACTGGAAATGCAAAGAGAACAGTATGTTGAACCTGCATTCTGATATCAGGATGTTAAGGGTTAAGAGCAATATCATGCAAAATTAATGCTGAACTACTTCCATAAGGGGTAAATCCCTGAAGCTTAGAGAAAGATCTTCCCTAAGCATCAATGTAAAGGGGACAGGATAAACATACCTTTTTTCAACAAAATCTAAATTTCTGAACAACTCAAATAATTCAAAAAAGTACTAACCCCATTTAAAAGTACTGAGTCTTTTGTACTTTCTGGCTTCAATCGCAAGTGGAGAATTTGCTGCTGTTGTTGTTGGAGAAGGAGCTTTCGTTCCTGTTGTTGCTTTTTGAGAAGAAGATCTCTTTTCATCTGGTGCTCCTGAATCTCAAGTTCTGTCAGTTTAAGCTGTTCTTCTTGCAGTCTCTGTAACTCAAGCAAGCGCTGCTGGTGGTCAACAACAACCTTATGCTCCTGGGGTGTAGCTATGCTGCCAGTTAAAACTGCACCAGTTTTTTCAGCCTGTGTTGTTTGAGAAAAAAGGTTTGAATACTGATGCAGATTCATGTTCAAGTACTGCTAGTCATCTTCACTTTTAGGAAACATGTTCTACTATACTTAACATTCTGACAAGCTCCTAAAAGCTTATTATGAATTTTCAGAGCTTCCAGAAAGGAATGAGGAGAAACAGCAGACAATTGTGAATGTGTATCTGTGTTAGGAAGGGGGGCTCAAAACTCAATGAGAGCCTCGATGTTAGTTGACTTCTCATCTGAACTCATGCTACACTCCAAGATTGCTCCTTTCCTTAGTTTGAAAACCCTGTTACATGTAAGTATCTAGCAGCAGGAAAAATATATTCCTACCTGAAACACTACCAAAGCCAACTAAAAAGACAATAGTTCAATAACACTACAACTAGTTTACCTTGTGTTTTTATTTTGGAGTTTCAATTCAGGGAAAGGGGAAGAGGTTTGGAGGGGGGCTCATTAGAAACCTGAAGCTCTGGACTGAGGGCTTAACAAAGCCTCTATGTCATAACAGTGGCCCTCAATTCCAAACTAATTGTCCCTCTTTCCTTTTTTTTTCTTTACACAGTACCAATAAATTGACTTAAAAGCTAAAGTACCTTTGGCAGAAACTTTGGGTTAATATGTATAGAGGGACTTGGTGGAGGAGCAGGAGAAATGGGCCATCCTGGGTCATGCTTATTCACAGCAACATCCAAGTCATGCAACATCTTCGCTGGAAAATACTGCTGCCAAGTATGCCGCAACTTGTACAGATCCCGACGAGTCTTCTCATCTGCCTGAAAAATAATTATTACATAATAATGAATAATACATTTTTAAGAAAAGAAAGGTAATCACAGTAACCTACACATGAAAAGAATTTGTAAAAAAACAATAATTGAAAGAAACTCAGGTTTGCAGAGAATCAAACCAATAACTGTCCTGCCTTACACCTATATTACAGCACTCAAGCTAGCCAATCAGCTGAGTTACAGAGCATGCCATTACAGTATTGGAGTTTGTAACACATAGATTACCTTTTCAAATACACAGGTAAAACTGTTTTCCATAATATCTGCAACAAGCTTCAGGTACCCTCCTCCAACATTCTTCACGATGGAATCAAGCAAATAAAGTGAAGGTAGTTTGAATTGTTGTGATACCTATGACAAGAAATATGGGATAAGAGTATAAGGAAGTATAAGGAACAACGTTCTACTACCTAATGTTTTTTTCACCGATTATCAAACGCTGGAAAAAAATAAGCAAAAGGAATTTGTAAAAACAATAATTGAAAGAAAATCAGGTTTGAAAATGAATCAAACTAATGAAATAAGAGAAAAAAGTATAAGGAAGTATAAGGAACAATGTTCTACTACCTAATGTTTTACTAACAATTATGAAACACTGGAAAAAATAAGCACTAAGACCAATGACACAAAAATCAGAATACTTTGTACTTTTACTTGTACTCTGGTCTCCATTAGCTATGCAAAAGTGTATATTTAAAAAGTGAATCTTTTCCACACAAAAAAATCTGCCATATTGACAAAATAAATTTAATACAATATTTGTTTAGAAGTGGAGTATGCATTAACACCTGCTTGAACAAATTCTTGGTGGAAATAATCATGCATAATTGTTTAAATTAAATCTAAAAAGAAAAAAACAAAAAAAACCTTTGTTATTCCTACCATGTTATTTAACCTTCATTTCACTACCCTATATTTAAACTTCTTTCCTTTAAGGGTGTAAAATAACACCATATTACAACATTTCATTGTTTAAACTTATAATTGTATGAAAATTTTTGACACCATGTACATGTTAAGTACGAGATTAAGTGAGCTACTTCCAAAACCTTCAAAAGGGGTGTAACATTTTTCTGTAGAAAAATCTTATTTAAAACCTTTTATTACATATTGCCATATTAATTCAAATAAGTGCCCTGGGCATTCCTTAAATTTATCAACCTAAAGAGTAGGCACTTATTTAGAGAAGGTACTTATTTGAGGTGGGTGCTTATTTCATAGTTGGCTCTTTTTAACTTTTCTTATCTACAGTGTGGGTGCCTAGTCTAAAAAACATGTTACACATAAATACACCTCTACTACTATTGCACTGTTTGTTATTTCCCTCTGTTAATAATTCTTGGTCCCTTACAGTCCTCTTAATTCAACATTGTAGAGTAAAGATGAATTAAATACTTTTTTCTCTATGCATTCTTAGTCTCTACGATGATATCTAGACTAGACTGAGGATAAGCATTCACACTGCACACAATAATACTTCTGTGGTACTATAATTTTCAAAATAGTTTCCCCAAAAATGTTTATGTAACCTAATCATTGAAAAATTAAAGTATGCTACCATGGTGGCAAAAGAACATGAGAAATGTCACTTCCAATATCTAAAAAGCTTGCCTACAGAAATAAATACAAACACCTTGAACTTTCTACATTTGTGCTCTGGTAGCTGTGAATTTTGGTGTGATTTAATAGGGATACACACTGAAGTTTGTCAACACAGTAACAAGTACTTCACTTAAAGGGCTGGAGACCCATGCCAGGTTTTGCAGCCCACATTCCCCATCCTAATGGTAAAATGGCAAAACCGCAAGCCATCTTTCCGTAAAATTCCTTGCTCCAGCATGTATCCAAGGAATTATTGTTGCCAACCAAGAATCAAGGACTGCATTGCATACATTGATTCTAAAGACCCTACGAGCTTGCAGGCATGAAGTATCAGTATAAACTCAATTTAGGTCTATATGTAAATCTAAGAATCTAAGTTTGTATGCAAAAATTATTTTGCAGTCAGTCGGTGGGCTAATCACTTAAACTAGCGATAAACTAATATTACTATAAACGAAAACAAAGTATTCTATCATATTCAGCTAAAAATAAAAATACCATTAGCGTAAATACATCAATAGCTTTTCCATGTTTTAAGGCACAAAAACATTGCTTTCGATAACCGGAGAGCTTTTGCTTCATTAAGAAGCTAGTAGAAGAAATAAAAGTATAAGCACACACCTGACAAATGCGTTTTTCAATAAGCTTTGTTATGTTCTCGGCATATTGACTGTTTTCTTCGGCAAGCATCGTGAGCACGTTAATTAGTGGTTTAGAATTAAAAGTCAAGTCTTCAAGCGATGAGGCATATTCCTCACAAATACCTTCGTCCCCAGTATCCATCAGGGTGATAAAAAGGGACGAAGAAAAGATGTGTAAAGTAAAAAAAATTAGCGCATCTTAACGGAAAAAGTTGAAGGCGAAATTCAAGATGGCGGCGACTGGAACAATCTCGTTTTCATTCACGTGAGTATGCTTTGAAGCATTATGGGAACAAAATAGTCCTCAGTCTCTCTGCGGACGAAATACCACAATGGTTAGTGTTTCCGTTACGTTTCTGTTTGCAGTGTATTTTCTAAAAGTAAGAGACACGCACAAATAGGATAGGAAAATGAATAGGCACGTCTGCTGCAGACTTAACGTTGTATGACTTGTTTTATCACCATATAACAAACAGATACAAATTCTACAGTACAGAATTTTGTATGTATGCAAGACTTCCAATACGCAGCCTAACATACGAAACTGACCAATATTTCCATGATTTACAATTTTCCGAGAAGTTACTTTCAACTTCACGTATACATGTACCACTTATTGTACAGAGTTATCAATATTTTCCATGCGATACCGGTGCAGCGCTCTCAGAGGTCATGGGTGCAAATCCCGTACAGGCCTGAATTTTTTTCAGGCCTTATTTTCACTACTGCTCAAGTAGTTTTCCTTACTGCCGGAAGATCGCTTTCATATTCACGTCTTTATCCGCAGTTCAAATATATGACTTTCATATATCCACAGTCGTTTATTCACCACTTCACAGGTTTATTTGGCTTGTTAGTTCAGTTGGTAGAGCGCTGCAACGGTATCGCAGGGGTCATGGGTTCAAATCCAGTACAGACCTGAATTTTTTTTAAGGCCTTATTTTCACTACTGCTCAAGTAGTGTTCCTTACTGCGAAGATTGCTTTCATATTCACAACTACTTTCCATTAGAGCTTTGTTATAAATATACTACATTTACGTAACAATAAAACATTTTATCCTAATAAAGAATTTACATTTCAATATTTACCCTGCTCTATTACGTGGCGTATTAAATGCTATCTACAATTATTCTCGTTGCTCATCGATCGTTATTCGTCGTTTATTTTTAAATTAAAACATTGTTTGAAATATCAACGCTTATTATCACAAGGTAAGGTTACCGAGATACAAATTAGACTGAGTTATATGAAGTAGCAAATTGAAAATTCTTGTAGCCAAAAACATAAGTAGAAACCTCAGTCAGATATTCTTTTAACTAGCTTTTGTACCAACGTTTTCAGCTAGATCAAGGGTTCCCCCAGCAACTTTCCAAATTACTCCACTAAAAACGCTCTAATTCTACGCAAACATCACTCAAAGTTCTGAATAAGTACAGCGAAAACGTGGTGCCTTTGTAATTGTAAAACAATGATCTTAGAAGAAAAAGCTAATCCGGTCCAGCTGATCAGGCATCTAAGAGCCAAAAAAAACAAAAGTTTGAGTGCACATGCATCCGTCGTTAATTACAATTTTAAGAAATGATTGGAGCTTATTGACACACCTAGCCAATGTTTTAGCCTTTTCTTATTGGCAGTGAGATAAGGCCAAAACAGTCCCAAGAACCTCTTCTATACTGGGCCTATAAGAAAGTTCAAGTTCCGACGTTCATGTTGTTGTGTTCATGCGTGCAGCGAAAAAAAATATGCCTTGTATTAATTGGAAATGCGTCAATAGCTGAGTGTTGGAAGTGGTATTATTTTTGGCAAAAAAGGCGCTATTGTCGAGAAAGTGTTGAGTGTGAAGTGAAATGATTATAAGCTCTGAACAACTAACCAGCCGGCCTTCAAGAAGATTCTTAACGGACTCGATAGCACATCTCAGCAACTTATCTTCGACAGGCAGTGATATTCGCCTCTCGAAGTTTTGGGCCACTTACGCTTGTCCTGTAAGTAATTAATTTTAATTTATCATGCTAATAATCCTGTTCTGCTGAGCTGAATGGTATAACTACTATCAACATTTATACATTTATCCACCTGCTTCATGCCTGTCACTGTGCGAGATGGCTTATTCTCGTTTTCACCGAATTATATGGTTTCTGCTTCTTTCCAGTCATATGAGAGATGATCTAAACTCATTAGCGCCAATTTTCACAACTTCCGTATTTATCTACTTAACGATCATTCGCGTAAAACGCTCGATTTATGTAAAAAGTGTTTTCTTATGCTCAAAAAGAAAAATTCTAACAGATCTTTCGGACTCCTTAAAAGATGTAAAGGCATCCTTCGGGGTCATCATCGTACAAATCTGTCAAAAAATCTTGGGGTAAGAGGGTTTATTAAGACCAAAATGTTTGAAAGGCATGCATTTTTAAAAGATTAACAGTAAAAAATTTCATTAAACAGCCCGCGGCGCCCTTGGGCTATATAAAGTGAATCCTTTGTTCTGATTGGCTACGCGAGCAGGCAACATAAGCCCATCGCGCAGCGCGCGTGATTTCATAAAAAGAACCAATCACGTCCACCACGTAATTAAACCTTGACATTGAAAAACTGACGTCAACGCTTTTGTGCTTCGTTGTTCTCGTTGTTGTCTTTTGCTTTAGCTGAGTTAGTTTTAAGTTATCTAGCTTTCTTTCATCGTGAATGTGTTACTCTTGTTTGTGAAATTTATGAACTTTTGAAATATATTTTTCAAACCAAATTTTGTAGTTAATTTAAAAGGGTCTACCTCATCAATTATAACAGGATTGGACTCTTGCCTCCTGTTTTCGAAAAAATAATTTTTTACAAGCTGCTCTTTTTTAATGCCGGACGTGATGGGGCAGGATTACCGCTCGCAACTAACACGGGGAAGTGAGATCGTCAGCAAATTCTGAAAAAATTGCCTTGACTCAGCTTTTCATTCGTCATTCCCTCGGCTCTCTCCACTCCACATCAAGGCAACGACCGGAATTGCCAGTAATTTATTTCAGCCCATCTAAAGATTAAATTTCACGCATCAAATGGCGATAGTCGGAGGCATTCGTATGGTTGATTTGATATTCTTTACATCCTGAGTAGACAGTGGATTTAGTCACGAGTCAGGAGAACTGGGTCGAGTGCATGAGATCGAGGCCGATTACCTCTAAACTTTCGGGACTGAAATAAATTATGGAAAAAAATTATAAACATCTTTTTACTAGAATATTGTTTTTAAAACGGGTAAAACTTACAGAAAAGAGAAGAAAGGCAAAACCAGTTCGACTTGGAAAGTATGCATTTTGCGTTCAAACATCGAGAAATGGATTTTTAACATGTCGTTATTTTTTGAGCGCTACTCACCAACTGTTAGCTTTTCTTGGTAAGAAGGAGACTTTATTAAACTTTTTAATTTTTTCTTTCTTCCCTAATAGCCTGATATTCTTAAAAATGGTTGAAACATGGTGCCAACAATGGAACATGTCAAGAAACAATTCATACCACCAGATGAATTGTAGTGCAAACGCATCTGCTGTGTACGTTTTCATGCCTATTGATTCCACCGTAAAGTCCATCATCTGTTCAATTCTCGCCAGTATTGGCATCATGGGTTTCCTGGGCAACAGCCTTATTTTCTACTTTCTTTGGAAAAAGCCAATCAAAAAGCGAAGCCTGATCCAAAAGAGCCCATTCGTGAGAAATTTCAATCTCTACGTGAGAAGTTTATCACTCTCAGACATATTAGCCAGTGCGATATCTATTCCACTAGTATGCATCCAAATCTTATTCGATGTATTTCAAAACGGCTGGGCATGTAAAATAGTTCGGTATTTAAATTTCATTTTCCCATCCATTACAATCAACAATCTGATTGTTATCAGTCTTGAAAAGTACTTGTCAACGCGCTCGATTCCTCGTACTTTTACAACTAAAGCAGTTCGACGAATGATCATTTGGGCATGGGTGTTTGGAATGGTCTTTATGTTGCTAGCGGCCACCCCATACGGTGGAATAAGGCTGGATCTTAACCAAACTCATTATACAACCATCTGCTTCTACAAGTATCAATTTTACCCGTTCAGAATGCCCCTGGTTGTCGTCGTGGTACAATACATTCTACCGGGAAGCTTTATAACATTCGTCAACTTCTGTCTCCTTAAAACGATATGGATCAGAGGGAACCGTGCGATGATCAAAGGATTGAACAATGCTTTTAAGGCTAAGCTGATAGCCACGAGAATGAAGGCAATGACTCTCCTTATTCTCATTACGTTTGCCTTCATCGTCTGCTACTTCTTCTTCCTGGCCAATTTGCTCTACAATCATATAGCAAAACCATATCGTGATTTTCAAACTGATTTCATATCACGATATGGCTTCGGTGGAATCGTCTTTTTGAACGGTGTGATGAACGTCGTAATTTACTTCGTTCAGATGAGTGATTTTCGCGAATTTCTATGGAGAAGTTTTTGCAAGAAAAATAGAACAGCGAATTCCGACAAAGTACAAACAGTAGCGATGAGCGACCCTACTGAAGGACAACGAGATAAAAATTCACATCTAAAGGAACTCAAAGTGACTTCGCAGCCTGCTACCATTGCGACAAGTCAAAATAAAAATAACGAAGACAATAACAATGATTTATAACTTTCAATATACTAGAACAGTTCATTTTTTCTGCGTGAAAGAGCTCCCCGAAATAATAATGATGTAAATTTGTGGTTAATTCAGGGTAAAATAAAACCACTTGATATTGATTCGGAATTTAGGGAAGAATTCAACAACTATATATTTGGAGATAACCCGCTGTAAATAAGGAGATTATAACAATAGTAATGATAATAATAATAATTATAACCATAATAATAATGATGATGATAATAATAATTATAACAATAATAATTATAATAATAACAATGCTAAGCAGAACTTGTCTAGCGGCTAGCCAATTCGTTTTAGGCGCTCCCTAAAAATTGAGGAATGAATAAAAACTAAATCAATATATGTACAAAATTAAAATCGCCGTGAGAAAAGAGTTTTTTTTGAAAAAGATAGGTTTTAAGCCTAGATTGAAAAGTTTTTTAATCGAACGGATGCTATCGCGCAAACTGTCTAAACTTCGGGGGCGGAAACAGAAAAAGGCTTGAGTTTCGTAGGACTTCAAAACAGTAAAGTTACCAGGATTCAGACGTATTCCAGAGAACAACCAGAGAGTTCTGGACAGCGAGAACTGGGCTTTTAAATTCAGAACTTAGATGGAAGACAGTCGGTGTAGAGCCTTTGAAAGTAAAAACTGAAACTTGAATCCAATGCGGTCAGAAACTGGAAGCCGGTGTTGTTCATTCAGAATTGAAGTGATGTGATCGTGCTTTTGGGAGCGTGTATTAAGACCTCTGCCTTTTTGTATAGGTAATCACATGATTTCGAGTGCAATTTGGAATAAATAAGCACGAGTAAATTTTTTCAAAGACTAACAAAATTGCACGAGCCCGTAGGGCGAGTGCAATTTGTGGTCTTTGAAAAAATTAACAAGTGCTTGTTTATTCCAAATTGCACGAGAAAAATCATGTGATTACCAGTTAATAATATACATGGAAAAAATACGAGATGGTCTATCATAATTAAACATAAGCAAAGCGCGCGCATCAAGTGCAAAAAATAATTTATTCAAACCGTGTGTTTGGTCAAAACAACTGCGTACGATCAAAATAATAATATGCAATGATATCTTCGCATCTTTAAGGTGCAAAAAAGTTCAAAGTCCGGCTAAACAGTTCAAGGAATTGTTCAGTCTGTATCCGAATCACTTTTGATGAAATGGAATCGTCGTTTCCGAGGTTTAACCATGTTTGTTTTTAATTTCGGCGTTGGATCGCTCGAGCAAAGTGTTAAGCCGGGTCGGCTCGTAATTTTCGATTTCCTCGGTAATTCCCTTCTCTAAACACCACTTTTTCCAAACCGACAACCAAAAAGCATCGCCTTTTACAGTGTTTTTATTGTTTAAGCTGTTTTTCAGCTGCGGTGGCGAAAGAAAACCTACTTAAAACGCCGGCCATTGTTTCGTTCGCAAATTTTCAAATTTTCAAATTTTGTTGCGACATCCAAGGCTCGCATTTGATTGGCTATCTGTGAGTTTCTTTGACTATTGACCAATCAGACTGTCTGATTTGTTTCTTTCTTTGCACTGAATTAACCCTCTTCTGCACTGAATTAACTGAAGCACGCGGGAAAGAAAGATGCGTAAGAGTTGCTCGAGGCGTAGCCGAGAGCAAATCTATCGTCTTGACGTCATGAGCGTGCACAATAGGAATATGAGGCACGCTCACGTAATTGAATTTGATTAGACAAATTTACACGCTAGGTTTTAATTAATATTGACCAGTCTGAGCCTTTCCATTACCTAGCTGACCTTGACGTTCGCCGATTACATTTTTCGGATTTGGTTTTTTTGTTCATTATGACATCACTTCCTCACCGGTTCTTTGCGGTTTTTCTTACGTCATAGTATCAAGTAGTTAAGTGCTGAAATGATTTCCATTGTTCCTCATTTGGGTAATTAAACAAATTGTCAGCAATAGCAGATAACTCAGTTGAGTGATAAAGCTGTAATGTTACCCAATTTGCAACCTTGAACCAGAGTTTAAGAGTTATCAGTAAATAAAAGAAGGTTTCTAGCAGTAAAGAACCAGTAGTTATTTATCCCCTAAGGGACGGGGGAGAGCTCACAGCATTTTGGGGGGGGGGATCACTTGGTTTTAATAGGGTACGGAGGGAAGTCAGTGAGTCGTCTCTAACAGAGTTAAGAGGAAAGAGGAGGACAATAATAAATTTACCGCCAATAGGGGAGGGGGGGGGGGGGAGTGAGGTGGGGAACCTTATTAGAATACTTCTTAGGGTTATCAGGATAATTTTATTGCGACACATCCAAAATCCTCCAAGCCTCCCCCCCCCTCCCCCTCCCCCCAGGTGATGAATAAATGAGTACTTAAGGATGTCAGACTCTCAAGAGCAGATTTATTGCCACTTGTGCCTGGCTGCCTGACAGAAGTAAATGACAAGCATTCACTTAATTCATTCGAAGCACGTAACTTAAAGGTTTTTAAAGGTTTTTCGCAGAACTGCAATTGAGAAAAGGGAAACTGGTGTGAAGGACCTCACTGACTTGGGTAAGCATTGGAAATAACTCTTAAGCTCTAATTAATGCTTTAGTAGATCTAGTTCACGAGTCTTTCTTATGGGGAGGTGCGTTGCAAATGTCCACAGTAGAGTAACATTTGCATTTGAGAGGAAATGCTTTCCAACTTACGACGAAGAAAATGGGTCAAAACACCAAGCTTCGTAGTTCTTTACATACCAATATTTTTAATATTGTGATTTTAACAATAATTGCTCTGATCTAAGTTCAAGCTATACATGTGCAGTGATAAGCGAACGGCAAATGTAATCAGAGCGAGTGTAAATGCATTCCATGCCGGTGTAAATAATGGTTTTTCAAAGGATCTAATCTGCCAAAAATTCTAAATTAATCATCACTTTCAAGAAGAATCTCTTTAATTTCACATGGAAAGACTGAGCTTGAGTGTCAAAACAACATCAGAAATGTATGAATATTTTAGGTGCCAACAGAGTAAACTAAAGCTAAAACACGGAAAAACTTGATAAAATACATCACTGCGAGATTAAAAAAAATTACGCATGTTAACAAAAAAAACATCGCCGTCTCTAAGAATTTTGGTTCCTTGAAGGTGAACATTTTGGTATTCTTCCTCGCTCACGCGCCGTTACATAAACTTCCCTTCGATATTCACAAGTTCCACAGTTGCTATGTGACTCAAGACTACGAAAGACTCGCGAGTCTTGGCACACTGTCACGGAAAATGAAGCAGACAATAACTCCGCGTCATAACCCAGGCAATATCAATTTCGTTTGAAAGAACTATTTTTTAATTATTAATTTTTAATTACAGGCGTCTATCAGCCTTCGTAGCTCAGTTTTACTGTTATTTTCAGCCATAGCTTTCTTTTACACATTCATTCAAACGCCGTTCCTTTGTGGTGTCTAGGTCAAAGGCCGCGGCCTAGTTGTCTAAAGCTTATCGCATAATAATCTTCCACCAGACACCACTTTTTAGTATTTCATCAAAAGGAACCTTGGTTCCTCTTTAATTTTTACTCGAAAACATAAGAAACAGCCAAAAAGATGCAACCGTCCGTAGAAGCTCCTTATAGGGGCAAAAGTAAGGAAAAGGAAAACTTACCTTTATTTCGCCTGGGTATTTTATTTATTTTTCTTTCTGTGTTGGGGTTTACCAAAATCGAATGATGTTGCAGACTTGGTTCATTTGTATAACTTGTCCTTAATCATACCATGTGTGATTCTGCCGACCCTGCGCTATTTGCGTTCGCAGTTGCGCAGTCGTTTGACCGTCATATCCACAAACCGTGACGTAACTGCTTCATTAATCAGGATTCGTTCACTTTCTCCTTCGACAAAACCCGTTTTAGAGGTAGGAAGAGAGAGAATCCTACGAACAAAATTGAACGCATGTCTCGCACTTTTTTAGTACAAAGACTTCCTTTCCACCACATTTCTATTTTTGTTCCTTACAGGGTGCTAGCCATGGGAAACAGCGTGGATTGTTGTTACAACTCGCGCTGGTCTTACCAGTGCATTTTCCCTTGCATTCGTTTTTGTACATACACAGGACGCCGGGTCTTTTACAACTATGACGGCATGGAAAAGGTTCAACCACTCGTCCATATTTACCACCCCCGGAACGAGCGCGTTCACTCTCTTCCAGATGCTCTCTATGGCATTGATGACGACGATGATATACAAAATCAAATGCAAAGCCTTTATGGTGTGTACACGAACATTTGTAAGAACTAAAATGATAAACTGTGATTGAGCGATTGAAGGAGTGGGACCAACTAACTTGAGAACAATTACAGTAACTGCTGCTTTAATTACTGACTGATTAACTTTAAGAACTCACGCTGAAACATACATTATCATAATGTAACCTTGGAACAAATGCTACCTGATATATGGAATTCCTGAGGGTAAAAAATTGTATCGATTAATCTGACTTTCTGATTACACAGGGCTTGACGGCGCTGGTCAGATCGCGGCGTTGTGCAAGTATGCAGCGGACAATGGCTACACCATTCGCGCCGTGGGCACAGGCTCCTCTTGGTCTCGTCTCACCCATACTAGAGACATACTCGTGGTCATGACTGATTTGAACAAGATCCTCACGGTCCCAGCAACGATATTGGAGGATTCACAGTCGGAGGATTCAGAAATTGAACCAACGAAAATAACATATGAAGTCGAAGTACAAGCCGGGAAACGCGTTGTAGATTTTGTCGAGGAACTCAAGAAACAAAAAATGGCGCTCGAGATGATGGGCAACTACGCAGGCCAAACGGTCGGAGGAGTGGCGAGTACTTCCACTCATGGATCAGGATTGTTCAGTGGAACAATGGTAAGATTAGTGGAGTGGTCAAATAAAAATATTATATTATAATAGGGTGCTCCTGCGGCTACATACGTTCACGGCCGCCTTACGAAGAAACAGATCAGGTCTATCTGCTTCGAACAAAACTCAAATAATTGCCTCATGGTCGAAGTGTTTAAGAAGATGGCTGGAAGAAAGAGGATTGACAATTTTGACTAAAAACCGCAGTTGACGAATTGTAACGACTTACGCTATATTATCTAAGATTCACATATCAAGCTCTCGTGCTGTTCTGGTCGCATGACATTCCAAATATGGTAATATACGTTCACAATGCAAAAATTGCCGAAACGTATCTTTAAGACAATTCGACGGCTTCCTATAGCCTTAAACTTGCTAATGATGATTATCAAAGTGTCTTCTATGACCAAGGTTTCTCTCCTCAATTTTTCAAAGGGAGGAGCATGTCTTAAACTAATTCACTAAAAGAATCTTAGGTCATTTTATGTCTCGTTTGCAGTCCACTTTTGTGGTGGGTCTTCATTTAATCATACGTGGTGGAATCCAAGTGAAGGTACGTAACGGCCCTGAGACCATTGCGGAATGCCAAGAAAAGATCGATAGAGCCAAATACGGCGACGACCCGGTCGAGATTCACAGTAATGAGGTGTTAAAGGCATGTCAAGTAGGGTTAGGATGTATGGGGGTAATCTATTCCATTACATACAAATGTGTTCCCATGTACAATCTGGAGGAAATCAGAAAAACGGAACAGGTCTCTTGGCCAGAAACGACAACGACCGAAGACGACGAAGGCGACAACGACGGTGACGATGCGTTAATGGGAAAGAAGTTGCAATTGGGGGAGGTTCTTGAAAAGTTTGCTAAAATGTACAAGACAAAAGATGCAGAATATTTCTCGTTTTTCGTCAATCCATACCCGCTAGGACCAAGGTAAGGCCTCAGGGCTACTTACTAGAGCAGGATTAACTCCTGTTCAATGCAAACGTTATATAGCTGGCTGTATTCGAAATGGAGTTTGTAATGAAAGCTATGGTAATAGTGGTGGCTGTAGAGACGGAGATAGCGGTGAGTCGCAATGCTAGTGATTGTGATAATGCTGATAGAAGTGACGATAGTGTTTTTGGTGAGAGTAGAGGTGATGGTGGTGTTTGCAGCACTGGATAAGTCGCCCACGAGTGGATAGTGCAGTAAGTCTTGTTGACACTAAAACCGGTATCCGCTCCATAGCAATTTATCTGTTGGATAACTGGACCCTGGTTGTTGTGGTAGTGATGTTTATGGTGGTGCTGCTGGTATTGGTGGTAGTAAGGTTGGCAGCGGTGTCTTAGTCTTGATGCTGGTAATAGTGATGATTGTACTGATGGTGTTGGGGGATGTGCTGCTGCCAATAATGGTAGTTATGATGGTAATACTCTACTGATTACAAGGGTGGTGGCATTGGCAGCAGTGGTGGGGAAGATGAAATGGTTGTGATGGTTCTGCTTGTGGTGGTGCTGGTTTTAATGCTGAATGCAATTACAGTCACGGTTGTAGTGCTGATACTAACGCTAGCGAGGGCAGAGAAAATCTTTAGGGTGGTGGCAGTGCTGGTAACAATGCTGGTGGTAGCTATGGTGAAAGTGGTGGCAATGGTGGCGGTATTAATGATGGTGGCGTGGATCGTGGTGGTGATAGTAAAGGCGATGTGATGGTGATAGTTGAAGTCTTACAAGACTCAGTATATTTAATGCAAATTTAGGTCTCACTTCGTAATTCATTTCCCCGTTTAAGGTGGCGATGAAATCAATAATCTCGTTACCTCCTTGCTCCCTCAGAAATGATAAGCATATCGAAATGGCGTACTTGAAAGCTTTCAGAACAAATGATAGACCAACCTGCTGTGCTTGTTGCTCATGCTGTTGTAATTGTTGCGGGGGAAGAGGAATAGCGGACTTAGGCTGCATGCAGACAGACTGCACAGCCTCTTGCCTCCAGGGATGTGCCAATTGTTGTCCCACTTGTATTCCACGGCTCACCAATTTCGGTGTGTCACAGTTCTCGT